>NC_045684.1:7525600-7696147 GCF_003331165.1 Xiphophorus hellerii | reverse complement strand
AGAGAAAGCTTTAAAAATGAAGGAACTAATGATTATAGTATTTTTTGATATAGAAAAAGCGTATGACTCACTATGGAAAGAAGGATTACTTATAAAAATGAAACAGATGGGAATAGGTGGGAGAATGTATAATTGGATAGCAAATTTTCTGCTAGATAGAAAAATAAGAGTAAAAATTGGGAATGATTATTCAAAAGAATTTAATGTTGAAAATGGAATATCTCAAGGTAGTGTAATTAGTCCAATTTGATTTAATATTATGATCAATGATATTTTCTATGATACTGATAAATGTATAAAATCTGCACTATATGCAGATGATGGGGTCATATGGATGAAGGGGAAAAATATTAAATATGTGGTAGGAAATATTAAAAAAGCAATTAGTAAAGTAGAAAAATGGTCTTATGAATGGGGTTTTAAATTATCAGCAAGCAAGTCTTGTTATATGGTTGTCACAAAGAAGAGAAATATTAATATAGAAACAATAACATTATATGGACAAACGTTAGAAAGAGTAACAGAATATAAATATCTAGGTTTATGGTTGGATAGTTCGTATTCATGGAAAACACATTTAGATAACTTAGAAACCAAGTGTAAAAAAAGTTATTAATCTATTAAAGGCTGTGGCTGGAAATAATTGGGGTGCAGATAGACAGTCATTATTAAGCATATACAGGGCTCTCATGAGATCAATAATAGATTATGGCAGTATAATATATGGAGCAGCAGCTAAAACATCATTAAAAAAATAGAAAGATTACAGTGTAGGGCTTTACGTATATGTACAGGAGCAGTAAAAACAACACCTATTAATGCTCTTTTAATTGAAACTGGGGAAACTCCACTGGAAATGAGGAGAATTAAATTAGCTTTAGCATATTGGATGAAAATCAAAAGTAATAAAGATGATAATGTGAATTCAATTATTTTACAGAATTGTTGGGAATATTTGAAGTTCCAAAGTAATGGATTTGGATGGATGGTTAGGAAATGGATTAAAATGTATAGATTAGAGGACAAGAAAATAGATCATTTTAATCCAATTAGCGTTATTCCTCCATGGTTAATACCAGAGGTTAATGTAGATTTGAAAATTAATACAATGAAAAATGATTGGAATTTAAATGAAATAGGGATCAAGACTGATATTTATTTAAGAAATACATATAACAATTATCTTAAAATTTATACAGATGGATCTAAGAATTTAAAAGGATATGTGGGAATAGGAATATATATATCAGAGTTTAATAAATTTATTTCTAAAAGAATATCAGATCGTCGGTTTTTACAGCAGAAATGGTGGCAGTTATATTAAGCTTGCAATGGGTTGAGGAGGTCCGACCAGACAGGGTGGTGGTGTGCACAGATTCCAAAGCAGTAGTAGAAAGTATTAAGGGAGAAGGAAACGATAGAAAAGATTTAGTATTAGAAATTCATCATATTTTATTTAGATTATATAGGGGTGGCATTGATGTTTGGTTTTGTTGGGTGCCAGCACATGTAGGAGGAAAAGGCAATGAAAAGGCAGATAAATTAGCTAAAAGGGCTTTAGAGGGGAAATAACAATTTCAATTCCTTTTGGGAAAGAGGAAGGGAAATCACTTATTAAGAGTAAAGAAATGGAGAAATGGCAAAAAATGTGGAATGAAGATAAGAAAGGAAGAAGATTATATGAAGTACAAAAGTCAGTTCGAATTCGAAGCATTAATGAAAGAAACAGAAGAGAAGAAATAATAGTTAGTAGATTAAGAGTAGGTCATACCTACTTAAATGACATGCTTTATACAATAGGGAGGAAAAATTATGATAAATGTGAGAGATGTGGAGAGAAAGAAAATGTAGAACACATATTGATGAACTGTAAGTCATATGAACTCGAAAGGGAAGAATTAAAGAGAATAGTTAGAAATATAGGGCATGAATGGAAACTTAAAAAAGGTATATTAGGAAATGAAGGAAACATAACAGATATTCACAAATTAAGGAAAGCATTGTTTATTTATCTTAAGAATACAAAATAAAAAAATAGAATTTAATAGATGTGAAGTAATGTTGCTACACACTCATGTACAGTAGGTGGCGGTATGCACCTTAAAGTTGCTTGTGATCCGCCATAATAGAAAAGAAGAAGAAGAAGAAGAAGAAGAAGAAGAAGAAGAAGAAGAAGGACGAGGAAACGGAAAGAAAGAAAGAAAATGGCGCATGGTCTGTTTGGTTGAATGTTCGACTGTTTCTCTAAACGAGTTTATCAACGAGCCGTTAACTGCTGCTGAAGAAACATTCACAGAGTTTAAAGAAATCATCGTCAAGTCGGAGGAAGAGATGGATGATCATCGCAGACTGCTGGATTTCTCCCGGAGGCCCCAGATAATCTTACACCGAATAGGTAGGAACCACCAGCGTTTGGATGCAGGTTAAGGTCTAAATGTCTGCACCTTTCTATATGAGGATCATTTTAGTAAATGTTCTTTTCCCGTATAAATGTTTTGTTAACCGGTAAATGAACGCAGGAATCACAATTACGCTGTGAAAATGGCTTATTGATGTAGAAATAAAATGACCTTTTATGGCTTTTCCTCCTTTAACTACACGAAGCTGAAGTTGGTTTCCGATTCCACCTAATTTTTCACTTCCTTTCGCATCTTTAATAGACTCTGGTTTAAAAACTGCAAGAACTACACTCTTCAAAACCTGGACTGGATTATTCTGCTCTAATAGCAGAATATTTAAATCCATGTTTGGGATTTGTGAAACTTTTTTCTGATTTGTGAAACTTTATGTAACAGACGGCTGCAGAAGATCTTTCCTTCCAACAACCATCTCCATCTACAATAACTCTTGGAAGAATTCATGAGTAACACCAACATTTAATTTCCCATTAGGATTAATTAAGTGGTTTTGAATTAGAATTGAATTGGAATTTTAAAAAACTGCATGGAACAAGTGTGAATAGTAATCTAAACTTTAGTGAAGTTTCACAAATCCCAAACATGAATTAAAATATTCTGCTATTAGAGAAGAATGATCTAGTCCAAGTTTGAAATATGTAGTTGTTGTAGTTTTGGCATTAGAGCAGTTTTAATATGAGCTGGATGCAAAGATGGGTAAAAATGGCATTTTATTGAAGTTCCACAAATCGGATAAAAGTTTCACAAATCACAAAGATGATTTTAAATATTCTGCTGTTAGTTGAAAATAATCTTGTCCAGGTTTCAAGAGTTTAGGTGTTATGGTAGTTTTGGAATTTGAGCAGTTATACTATAACAGAGATTTTAAAAAAAGTGGTGAAATCAACCTTTATTGAAGTTTCACAAATCAGAAACATGGTATAAATATTCTGCTGTGAGAGCAGATTAACCCAGTCCAGGTTAGAAGAGTCTAGCTGTTGTAGTTTTTAAACTAGATTCGATTAAAGATGTGGAAGGTAGTGAAAAATTAAGTGGACTCGCCCTTTAGTGATTTTGTGAATCAGAAGCTGGAAATGGAAACCAACTTCAGCTTCATCCAATGATCTCAGGTAATTACTAATTGGAATGTGCATATATAAGCTAGTAAAGCCTTGCAAAGCAAACAGCATGAAACAATAATAGAGGTGTTATTATCTGTCAAACTAAACCTCATATAAAAGTCCAATCAACAAGCCACTGCTGCATTGAGGTGATGTTTCATACGTAGGTGTAACACATGAGAAAACCCGGATCGTGACAGACGACGTGGAGTTTCAAATAATATCAAGTGGCCTAGGCTCTCCCTATTAAAAGTACCCAGGCAAGTCTGGCTTAAAATTATGAAACAGAAGTAGTATACAAAATATATTTTATTTATACATACTTTTATAATATTAAAAATAGACTTTATTATTCTAATTTAAAACCCAATGAAGCACAGCAACCCAGAACAAACACTAGGAGCAGTCTGAGACTTAAAACAACTGCAAACCAAATTAGTAGCACACACCACACACTACAGGATGATCGGTTACGAAATCGCAAGCGACAATCTTAGAGAACGATCAACGTTCTAAAATTGTCGTATGGAGAGGGGGGGGGATTGTGTAGTGTGAACTATTGCATCGGGTAGTCGATGTGCCCATCTTCTCTATTTAAATCTAATTATTACTATAGGGCAACATGATATACAGACTTTATAATCTGCACTCTTTTGGTTGAATGCAGTATTTATTTCCACTTTGGCTTTATGTTGTTTAATTTTTGTTCAAGTAGATTTTTTATTAATGGAGACTGAGAATCCATGTTATTTATGGTTTTGGTTGTTTTGTTTTGTTCATCAGCTCCAGTGTTAAATGTTCTTTTGAAAATAAAGTGTATCTATCTTTGGCAGGAAATCGCATGCATTATTACGTCATTTCCATTAAATCAGTGTAAAATGGTCTTCAAACAATATTATCGTTTATCGCAATAATTTTTGAGACGATTAATCGTTCAGCAAAATTTGTTATCGTGACAGGCCTAGTAGCAACAATATAAAAAGCGACACTGACGTTACACAGAACCAGCCACAAGTGACACATCAAAAATCCATTTATCCTACCAGCAGCACATATATTGATGATCCTGCGGCGCCAGCGCTCATCCGACAGACATCCAACTGCACAAACAACACTCATAGCTTGGCTGCCACACTCGGTGCCTATCTGCACTAATAAGCCCGACAATGCTGTGAACCGGAAGTGAAGGTGGGGAAAAGCATAGACATAATATAATGAGTAGACCCCGCATGGCTGCTCTGGCGTAGGAAATACGGCGGCCATCTTGGAGCGGTCGTCCCTCCTACTTGGCTAAACCAAAACAGCAGAAGATGCCTCAGCACTGCCAGATATTTGTGTTCAGATCGACAGACTAATGACGCGAGATCTCGGACGATAACGTTTCACAAGTAAGATGGACATATTACAGTTTATATTTTGTGATTAGAATATTACTATACTGTATTTATGTCCACTGACAAAACAACAGCTAATATTAGCTATCAGCTTAGTGTAATACCGGGGTTCAGCCCCGCTATGAAGGCTAACCGAGATTTTGTAAATCTTAAAAAGTTTTAAATATTCCCTAACATTGATTTAGATTATTCCACACAAAGTGGCAAAGACTCTTATTTATATGAAATTCTTTCACTCTGTCTAAAGTAAAATAGCTCCTGTTTTGTTTGGAAGGTTTCATAAAGACCATGTGAGGAAGAAGTGGGGAATGTCTTTAAGGAGAGACGGATTCACTGCACTGATGAATCTCAGCTGCTGAATCTCTCTTAAGCTCCTCCTCAGCTGGAAAACATGAATAAAACCTATATAGATATTATGTATATACGCATGTCCATATAAATATGTGTAGTTTAATGCATATTATTCAGCATTAATAATTATTTAAGCATCTTTATTTCTCTC
The DNA here is from genome assembly GCF_003331165.1 of Xiphophorus hellerii. NCBI lineage: Eukaryota > Metazoa > Chordata > Actinopteri > Cyprinodontiformes > Poeciliidae > Xiphophorus > Xiphophorus hellerii. The sequence goes on along the minus strand of NC_045684.1, from coordinate 7,690,734 downwards.
TGATTGTATTATTTTGTGTTTGTATATTTATATAAATATGTATTGATATCACTAAATAACATATTTCAAAAATTATGACTGGTTGTGTGCTTTGTAAAATAATCATAATACAGAAATATCAACACATTCTATTCTGACTCTATTCTGTTTTCCCCACTAAGAATAGTTAAATATGCTCAACCTTATATCAGTCATTCAAAAATACTTTAAAAATCATTTCCTTGTAAATGTTGCTAACCTTTTAATAAGGTTTACAGAAAAATTGGTGAATATCTGTTTAGTATTTAGCGAGTTAGTTATGATAAATGCGCTGATACGTCATTGAGTCTGTTAAACATAAAGCTGAGTGGAACGGTCGACCGCTCCAAGATGGCCGCCTTAAATCTCTTCAGTAACAATAGGCAAGAGCGGTCCATGAGGCGTTTATTTATAGTCTATGGGGAAAAAGGGCACAATGACGTATGGGCAAAGGTGCATTCATGGGCCCAATATGGGTGGGAATTTACAGCTACTTCATGTAAACACATTTTTCAACTAATACACCAAACAGTTACATAAATAAAAGAAGTTCAATGTCCAAAAAACTTGAAGATTGCTTTTATAGTTTATTTTTTCCAGTTTGACAAGCAAATAACAAAGATCAAACTTTACATTAGTGATGTGTTGAGTAATGAAGCGGGTAAGACAGAGAACTCACCTAAACCTGAGCAGTTAAAGTTTTTATTTTTAAATAATAAATCGTTGTCCCTGGTGACATAGCGAGTAACAAGCCAATCACAACCCTCTTTTCTATTTGTTTCTAGTTTTCTTTTTGATCCAGCCATTATTTCATACAACCAGATTAATCAGAATTTATGTATCAGAATCACAAACATTTTAAACTTGTTTATTCATTGTAAAGCTTCATGTTGTTTTCACGTTGCCTATTTTACATATATTGTCCAGTTGATGTCACAGTAGAGCAAATGAAGCACCGCGGTGCATCGGCTCATGAGTCGAATGATTGGATGGAGTTCCTCAGGGCTTTTAAAAATGTGGACTAAAATGAAATTTGAATATAATTTATAGTATTTGTTTAAAATCCGTTCATTTGAGAATTCTCCAAATGTCAGCTGGATATGTCGATTCATCTATATCTCTGTCTACGCTCTTGAGTTTTCAAATGGTTTTTTGTTCATTTCTGCCTTAAACGATTTACTTCAGTAAAGTTAACAATTACTCTTTTTCTCTGTTTTCTTCTCCAGATTCCCTGAAGTGTAACGTTTATAACCTGGAGAGGAGATCCACTCTGGACCAGGAGGAGTTAGAACCTGTGCAGGAAAAACAACAGGAAGAGCCAGAAGATCATCAGATAACAATGGAAGAGAAAGAAGTTTACTGCAGTCAGGCTGAAGAACAGATTGGATTAAAACAGGAGACTGATACCTGCATGTTGGTTCCTGTTGATGAGCAAACAGACCACAGTGAATCAGAACCAAACAGGAACCAAGTCATCTTCCAGGAAGCTAAGAACCAAAATCAGGAAAGAGAAAACCTTTCTCATGTGTCATCTGTAAAAAGCGTTTGACTTTCAAATCTGATTTTGGTGCTCACATGAGAACTCATACGGGTGAAAAGCCGTTTACATGTGTGAACTGTGGAAAAGGTTTTAGTCAAAAAGGTAATTTAACTCAGCACATGATGATTCACACTGGTGAAAAGCCGTTTTCATGTGTGAAATGTGGAAAAAGTTTTAGTCAAAAACAGGATTTAACTTGGCACATGATGATTCATACTGGTGAAAAGCCGTTTTCATGTGTGAACTGTGGAAAATGTTTTAGTCGAAAACAGGACTTAACTAAGCACATGATGATTCACACAGGTGAAAAGCCGTTTTCATGTGTGAACTGTGGTAAAAGTTTTAGTCAAAAAGGTAATTTAACTGAGCACATGATGATTCACACTGGTGAAAAGCCGTTTTCATGTGTGAACTGTGGAAAATGTTTTAGTCGAAAACAGGACTTAACTAAGCACATGATGATTCACACAGGTGAAAAGCCGTTTTCATGTGTGAAATGTGGAAAAAGTTTTAGTCAAAAACAGGTTTTAACTCAGCACATGATGATTCATACTGGTGAAAAGCCGTTTTCATGTGTGACCTGTGGAAAAAGTTTTAGTCGAAAACAGCATTTGACTCGGCACATGATGATTCATACTGGTGAAAAGCCGTTTTCATGTGTGAAATGTGGAAAAAGTTTTTGTCAAAAACAGGATTTAACTCAGCACATGATGATTCACACTGGTGAAAAGCCGTTTTCATGTGTGAAATGTGGAAAAAGTTTTAATCAAAAACAGGTTTTAACTCTGCACATGATGATTCATACTGGTGAAAAACCATTTTCATGTGTGAACTGTGGAAAACGTTTTAGTCAAAAACTTAGTTTAACTGAGCACATGATTATTCACACAGGTGAAAAGCCGTTTTCATGTGTGAATTGTGGAAAAGGTTTTAGTCACAAACAGCATTTATCTCGGCACATGATGACTCACACTGGTGAAAAGCCATTTTCATGTGTGAATTGTGGAAAAGGTTTTAGTCGAAAACAGCATTTAACTCTGCACATGATGACTCACACTGGTGAAAAACCATTTTCATGTGTGACCTGTGGAGAAAGTTTTCGTCAAAGGTGAGTTTAATTCACCACATGAGGCGTCACACAGTTGAAAAGCAGTAGAAGTATTTTCCAATACATGTTCTATGTTGAGGTTCACTATAGAACTGATTTGGTTTAAAACTAGAATGAAAGACTGGAGGATTTCATGTCTAAAGCTGAAAATTGTTGTATTTGTTAAATGTGATCATTTGGATACTTGTAGATGTGCAACCATGACACATTTTCCTTCAGAGATGCTTTCTTGTTCTTTCTGGTATATTCTGTATCAAAAACAATAATGATAAACTGTATGTTATTGTATTAACATACAGTTTATGTCAAACTGTATGTTGTGTGTGTACAACGTGAAGAGCAGAGGGCTCAGCACACAGCCCTGAGGAGTGCCAGTACTGATGCTGATAGATGAAGAGGCTTGGGGGCCCACTGACTATTTCATGCATTAACAGAGTTTGACCGGACATGGACTCCCTTCCAGAACATTCTCACATGATTGGACTTGAGGGATTGATTTGTATTATTCTGTACCATAGAGAGTTGTGGGGTTTATTTTTGTAGTTTTTAAAATCAACAATAGAATGTACAGAATTGAGTGTTTTCAAAACATCTGCAAAAAAAGTATTTGTGATAGTTTTGTCTTTAAAGTAAAATGAGATTTCTTTCAAATTATTGTGACCAGTTTTACTCTACCTAATTAAAATCTTTTCAAATGAAAGAAAACGCATTTGTACTTTAAAGAAAATGCAAGATTCACCACAAACTAATTTTCATGCATTGATTGCACAAAGTACATGTGATTATTTTCAATTATTTGCTTTTTTCTCTAGTTTTAGCTGTAATATTTTGCTCTTTTTTGCTGCATGCATTTATGTTGAAACAATTTTTATGTGTATTTATATATGTATTTTAGAAAGAAGTTAAAGTGTAACATTTCATTGAAGATTAAAAGTTTTGAGTTTTCTTTTAGTGTATGTTATGCCTCATACTTGAACCCAGTAGATGGTGGTACTACAACTAAACTGGTTGTAAGTAAGTAAGTAAGTAAACTTTATTTCTATAGCGCTTTTCACAGACCAGGTTACGGTGGCCGACAGGTGCAAATGCGCAGCAAAAGAGAAAACATGCAAACAAAAAAAAACGCGCACAAATTAAATGCGGCAAGCAAAAAGCGAATAAAATGCAGCAAACAAAAAGAGAGACGCAAACAAAAAAGAAGACACCCCCGAATGAAATGCAGCAAACAAAAAGTGTTGAAAACGGAAGTGCTCCAGACCACTAGGGGGAGTCAAAGAAAATAGTATTCATTTCTATGGGACCAGATGCAAGATTCAGAGAAAGAAATTTGAAAGAAAGTAAAGGTACGTATTACTATATTTCTTTTCAGATATGCCGTTTTTATAATATTAAAGAATAACAGAATAATTTATGGGTAGCGTGATAGACTTTGTGTCTTTTTTGTTTGTGTCTCACTTTTTGTTTGCTGCATTTCATTCGGGGGTGTCTTCTTTTTTGTTTGCGTCTCTCTTTTTGTTTGCTGCATTTTATTCGCTTTTTGCTTGCCGCATTTAATTTGTGCGCGTGTTTTTTTTTTGTTTGCATGTTTTCTCTTTTGCTGCGCATTTGCACCTGTCGGCCACCGTACCAGGGTCACAAAGTGCTGCACAAAGTGTAAAAAATAAATAAATTAAAAGCAACATACAAAACAATAAAACACAGTATTAAGCTAAAAAGCAAGTTTAAAAAAGTGGGTCTTAAGTTGTTTCCTAAAAGTGTCTATACAATCCAGAGATCGAATGGTACAAGGTAGCTCATTCCAGAGGCGAGGCGCCACAGCTTTAAAAGATCTGTCTCCTCGAGTCTTAAAAAGGGTCCGAGGAACCATCAGCAAGTTCAGATTGGACGACCTGAGGCTCCTAGTCGAAACATAAGGCTGGATGAGGTTCTTAATATAGTCTGGCGCCTGTCCATGAAGAGCTCTAAAAGTCAGTACCAGGATTTTGTAGTGCATCCTGTAAGATAACAGGCAGCCAGTGCAAGCTTTTGAGGATGGGTGTAATATGTTCCCTCCTGTGAGTGCGAGTGAGCAGGCGTGCAGCAGAGTTTTGTACAACCTGCAGACGCGCAAACTCCCTCTTGTTAAGACATGTGAACAGACTGTTACAATAATCCAATCTCGATGAGACAAAAGCATGAACAATCATCTCAAGCTCACCATAAGTCACCATCTTACGAAGTTTAGAAATGTTCCGAATTTGGAAAAAGCAGTTCCTAACAAGCTGATTTATGTGCCGCTCCATAGACATCGCTCCATCCATGAAAACACCCAGGTTGCGCAGGTTGCTTTTAACTGTGCAGCTCAAGTTTCCGAGGTGCTGCTTAATTCCAGGCACACCACTGTCAGGAGCAACAATCAAGGTCTCGGTCTTGTTGGAGTTCAATAATAGGCTGTTTTCAGTGAGCCATTTTGTCACTTCGGCCAAGCAACTAGTGAGAGTGCAAAGTTTATGTGGCTCACTTGGCTTGAAAGAGCAGTACAGTTGCAGATCATCGGCGTACAGATGATAGGACACATCACTGAACTTCTGGATGACCCTGCTCCAGAGGAAGTAGGTACAGCAGGAACAGAACAGGTCCCAAGACCGATCCCTGCGGCACACCCCACAAAAGCTCTGCAGAATCAGACACTGCATTTCTCACTGACACACTAAAAGTTCTGCCAACCAGGTAAGAGGTGAACCATTTCAAAACGCAACCCGACATTCCAACCAAATGTTGGAGCCTGTTTATCAGGATGCCATGGTCCACTGTATCAAACGCCGATGACAGATCCAACAAAACCAGCACAGAACATTTACCGGTGTCAGCTGCCATCATAATATCACTAAACACCTTCAACAGGGCTGTTTCAGTGGAGTGAAACTCACGATACCCAGATTGAAAAGTGTCATAAATGTCATTTACCTGCAAAAATGATCTAAGTTGGGTGCAGACCACCTTTTCCAGGACTTTGGCCAAGAAAGGGGTCTTGGATATTGGCCGGAAATTCTTGAGTTCGGAAGAGTCCAGTCCCGTTTTCTTTAACTGTGGCTCCACAATGGCATGTTTGAAAAGACAAGGAAACACACCACTAAGCAAAGACATGTTAAACATTTTAGCAATATAGGGCCCAATGGAGTCAAAAACCCTCACAAACAGTTTAAAAGGAAGAACATCTAAAGTACCAGAGGACGGTTTCATTTTTTTCATGATGGTTGAGATGTCTTCCACAGTGACAGGCTCAAATGAGGCCCAGCTCTGAGTGGGAGGTTCCAAATGCTGGGAACCAGGCAAGGAGGCAAGCTGTCCTTTATTACTTTGACCTTATCAATAAAGAAATCCAGGAACTCATCACAACTAATTGTAGAGTTACGAGGATTTACAGCAGCAGGTGACACAAGAGAGCTGATAGTGTCGAAGAGCACTTTAGGATTTTTTTTATTTGAGGCAATCAGACATTTAAAATAACTTGCCCTGGCCTCCTCAATCCTCTTATTTATGAACAATATTAAGTCCTTTAAATGCAGCCTATGGACCTCCAATTTAGTAGACTTCCATAAACGTTCAGTCTGGCGGCATGTTCTCCTCAGAGACATAATTTCATCATTTATCCAAGGACAGAAACTTTCCTGTGGTGCCTTCCTAGCCTTAACTGGCGCTACTTGATCCAAGATATCAGCACATTGGCTATTAAAACAATTCACAAAACAGTCAGTTTCAGTGAGATTATTAAGAAGAGAAGGATCAAACTTATCGCAGAAAAGCATGGCTGTCGCCTCTGTGATGATTCTCCTCTTTGCCTTAGTAAATACAGGCCGAGGTTCAGATGGCACCATCAAGTCAAAGAAAACACAGTAATGGTCACTGAGAAGCACATCCTCCACACACACATTGGTAATTTGCAAGCCCAGTGCAAAAACCAGGTCTAACATGTGACCCTTGTTGTGTGTGGGACCTGACACATACTGTGTAAAGTTAAGCGCCTCTGTCAGTGATATAAGATCTCTTGCTGGGATAGAAGTAACATCATGAATCTGCAAATTAAAATCACCCACAATCAAGACCTTTCCCAATCTAATTATAGAAGATAAAAAGTCAGCGAAATCCTGAAGAAAAGTCCCAGCAGGGCCAGGAGGGCGATATTCAAAATAGTATAAAATGTATCTGAGGAACCAACTTCCATCATGAGGGTTTCAAAAGAGGTGGTGTGGCTTCAGAGAGAGCGGCGCGAGAGTTTTTGAAACAACTTTACAAAGGGATTTGTTATTTTGGCGGTTGGCATAAACTGGAGTGTGACTGGATTGGGATGACCACAAAGGTAGATGGGGGTGGTGATGAAGATGATATGGATTTTGACGAATGGACTACGGTAGGTAGAGGAAGGGGTAGAGGGAAGGAACAAGTTTCGAAAGATGATAGAGAGATTGGTAACCTAAATAGTAAGAGAAGTTTAGAAGAATATAGTTCAGATGAAGAAAACAGAGTGGTTAGGAGGAAAATGGTAAATGAGGAGTTTAAGGTAATACTTAAATTCAGGAAGGAAGATATGAACATAAACCTCAGTCCGATAGCAGTGTCTAGAGAAATAAAAAAGAAACTAGGGGAAGTTGAGTTTGTAAAAATCTTGCGAGATGGTAATATGTTGATAAAATGTAAGTCTGAAGAACAAAAGAATAAATGCATGCAGATTGATAACATTTGTAAAAAGGTTGTGAGTGAAAAGAAAATTGTTGGAGAAAACAGAGTATCACGTGGTGTAATCACAGGTATTCCGCTTGAGGAAGATTTAGAAAAACTTAAAAGAAATATACATGGTGGTGAAGTGCGGAGATTGAAAAGATTGTTAAAATCTGTGGATGGGGAGAAAATAGAAAGTTTTTCGATACTTCTGGAGTTTCAAGGTGATGTTCTTCCTGATAAAGTGAAAATTGGGTTCTTGAGTTTTCCTGTTAGACCTTATATTCCTCCTCCCTTGCGCTGTTACAAATGTCAAAGGTATGGTCACATTGCATCAGTGTGTAAAGGGAAGCAAAGATGTGCTAAATGTGGTGGAGATCATCGATATGATGAATGTGGAGCAGATGTACAGTTGAAATGTTGTAACTGCGGTGGTCAGCATAATGTAGCATATGGAGGGTGTGAAGCAAGGAAAAAGGCAGCAGAAATTCAACAGCTGAAAGTAGTTAAAAACATTTCTTATGCAGAGGCAGCAAAAAGTGTTCAAGAAAAAAGAATAGTTCAGAAAAATCAGCAAGTGTCTTCTAGTCCAAATCGTGAATCAAGTCAAAAAACAATGTCAGGAATGGAAATTACAATGGATAAATTAATTTTATTCATGGCTTATGTTATTAATTGTACTGATCAGGTGAAACAGAAAACTGAAAAAATCAAGATTATAGTGAAAGGTGCAGAAAAATTTCTAGCTGTGAAGGATTTATCTTGGGAGTTGATAAATAAAAGGCTTGAAATAGATGGGAAGCAAGGTGGAGGAAGAATTTAATGCTTATTTTACAATGGAATGCAAGAAGTTTGTTAGCAAATGGACAAGAATTTAAAGGATATTTAAACTATTTGAAAAATAAACCAGATATTATTTGTATTCAAGAAACATGGCTTAAACCAGAGTTAGATTTTGTCATAAGAGGGTATAATAGTATTAGAAGAGATAGGGAACAAGAAAGTGGAGGAGGATGTGTAATATTTATAAAACAAGGAATACAGTATAGATTTTTAGGAAAATGAGCTTCACTAGAATGGTTATCTGTGGAAATTTGGATTAATAAAGAGAGTATTAATATATTAAATTTTTATAATCCGTGTAAAAAATTGGATTTAGATGAAATGGAGGAAATGTTTAAAAATATAGGAAGAAAGTTCATTTGTTGTGGAGATTTCAATGCTTATAGTACTTTGTGGGGTAATAGGAATGATGCAAATGGAGAAGTGGTGGAAGAAGTAATGGATAGAAAACATTTGGTTTGTCTTAATAATGGAGAAGGGACGAGAATTAATATTAGAAATGGATCAGAATCAGTGTTAGATTTAACTTTAGTTTCAAAGAATTTGGCTGGGATTAGTAAGTGGAAAATATTAAGAGAATCAACTATAGGTAGTGATCATTACCCTATACTTATTGAAATTGGTAAAGAAATAGGAAAAAGTGTTAATGAGAACTTAGAAAGATGGATATTTGGAAATGTTGATTGGGAAAATATAAAATAATAAATGATGAAGAGATGCAAAAAGTTAATATAGATTTGGATGTTGATATTGATAAATCATCTTATTTGTGAGGCCATTTTAGGGGGCTGCTCGAGAAAACAATCCAAAGGAAAAAAGGAAAATATAAGAAGAAAATTGTTCCATGGTGGACGAAGAGGAGGTTACCTCCTAAAGGGCAGAGCGGCCCGAGGCGGAGGTCCGGCAGGGAGGACAGGGGCTGGCTGAAGCCCTCGCCGACCTGCAGCGGGAGCTATTCCGGGGGACAAGACTGGTTGTTGGCACCCCCCGGATATGGCCCCCGTCGATACCTCCGTCCGGGAAGCCAGCGAACCTGAGCCGCCGGTGGAGCCGGCCCCTCGTCGCTTTCCGGAGCCGCCACCTCCGCTGCCCGCTCGGAGACAGCGACGTGAGCCGCCGGCAGACCCGGTCCCTCGTCGCTTTCCGGAGCCGCCACCTCCACGGTCAGCCCGGAGACAGCGACGTGAGCCGCCGGTGGACCCGGCCCCTCGTCGCCTTCCGGATCCGTCACCTCCGCTGCCATATCGGAGACAGCGACGTGAGCCGCCGGTGCAACCCGGCCCCTCGTCGCTTTCCGGAGCCGCCACCTCCGCTGCCCGCTCGGAGACAACGACGTGAGCCGCCGGTGCACCCGGCCCCTCGTCGCTTTCCGGACCCGCAGCGTTTCCCAGGCTTCGCTCCGGCTCACCTCCGCAGCCGTTTCCAAGGCTTCGCTGCGGCTCGCCCCCGCGGCCGGTTCCAAGGCTTCGCTGCGGCTCGCCCCCGCGGCCGGTTCCAAGGCTTCGCTGCGGCTCGCCCCCGCGGCCGTTCCAAGGCTTCGCTGCGGCTCGCCCCCGCGGCCGGTTCCAAGGCTTCGCTGCGGCTCGCCCCCGCGGCCGGTTCCAAGGCTTCGCTGCGGCTCGCCTCCGCGGCCGGTTCCAAGGCTTCGCTCCGGCGCACCCGAGGCCGAGTCAGCCGGCGTTCCAGCCGGAACACCCGAAGCCGAGTCAGCCGGCGTTCCAGCCGGCGCACCCGAGGCCGAGTCAGCCGGCGTTCCAGCCGGCGTTCCTTCCGAGACTCCCAGTGTTCCTTCCGAGACTCCCAGTGTTCCTTCCGAGACTCCCAGTGTTCCTTCCGAGACCCAGACCCCCAGCGCTCCGACTCAGACTCCCTGTGTTCCTCCAGAGACTCCCAGTGTTCCTTCCGAGACTCCCAGTGTTCCTTCCGAGACCCAGACCCCCAGCGCTCCGACTCAGACTCCCTGTGTTCCTCCAGAGACTCCCTGTGTTCCTTCCGAGACCCCGACTCCCGAGACCCTCTGCGTTCCTCCTGAGACCCTGACCTCCTGCGTTCCTCCTGAGACCCTGACCTCCTGCGTTCCTCCTGAGACCCTGACCTCCTGCGTTCCTCCTGAGACCCTGACCTCCTGCGTTCCACCCGAGACCGAGACTCCCTGCGTTCCACCCGAGACCGAGACCCCCTGCGTTCCACCCGAGACCCCCTGCGTTCCACCCGAGACCGAGACTCCTGCGTTCCACCCGAGACCGAGACTCCCTGCGTTCCGACCGAGACCCCCTGTGCTCCACCAGAGACCCTGCCTCGGGGGGCTCGTCGTCGCCGTCTGTGGGCGGCCCCCGGGACTCATCGCCACCTCCAGCGCCGCGGACGGCCGCCGGACCGCCTCCGTGGTTCCCGCCTCCAGCGCCGCGGACGGCCGCCGGACCGCCTCCGTGGTTCCCGCCGCCGCGGACGACCGCCGGACCACCTCCGTGGTTCCTGCCTCCTTTGCCTCCGCCCACCCTGTGGGTAGTTTTTTGTTTGTTTTCGGACTCTTGGCCCTTCTTGTGTTTCCGCCCACGATGGTGGGTTGTTTTTTGTTTTTCTGGACTCTGGCCCCCCGTCCAGCGCCCCTCCGCCCACCCTTGTTGTGTTTTTGTTTTTTCTGGACTCTGGCCCCCCATCCGGCGCCCCTCCGCCCACCCTTGTTGTGGTTTTTTTTTTTTGGGCGTCTGGTAGCCGCCCTTGAGGGGGGGGTACTGTCAGGATCTGTGTTTTCTGTGTTCATTTAGAGTTTTTTGTGTCCTTGCGTCTCTTCGTTGTCCTGTCCTCCCCTTGATTGTTCCCAGGTGTGTCTCGTCTCTGTGATTACCCTCCCGTGTAATGTGATGGTGCAATTAATACCGAAATAAAGCTTTTAGATTGTTAAAGAGAAATCAGAATTTTTTTCAGAATTTTATTGAATATAAAAGGTCACAAGCTCTGGTTAAAAGAACGGTGATGAAAAATGCAAAAAAAGGTTTATTGGAGTAATTTTTGTGATTCTGTAGGTAGGGAAACAAAGATTTCAAAAGTCTGGGGAATGATAAAGAGAATGAATGGAATTAAAAGGGAATATGGATATCCAGTTCTGAAAGATGGAAATGTTATTGCTGTGACTGAGGAGGAGAAAGCAAATATGTTAGTTAAAAAATTTGTTAAAGTTCATAGTTGTAATAATTTAAGTGTAGAAGAAAACCGCAGAAGAAATTGTACAATTAATGAAAATGTAAATTTATTAGAAGAAAATGTAAGAAATAATGATTTATTGAATAGTCCCTTTTCTTTATTTGAATTAAACAATGCCTTAGGAAAATCAAAAAATTCATCTCCAGGAAAAGATAATATTTTTTATATTATGGTTAATAAGCTTAGCAATTCATCTAAGAAGGTTTTATTGGAATTCTATAATAAGATATGGGAAGTGGGTATTTTACCTCTGGCATGGAAAGAAGCAATCATAGTTCCAATCTTAAAGCCAGGTAAAGATCAGTCAAACCCAGCAAGTTACAGACCCATTGCTTTAACTTCTCATATTTGTAAAATAATGGAGAGAATGGTAAATGAAAGATTGAGCTACTTTGTTGAAAAGAGGGGATATTTATCAAAATGTCAAAGTGGATTTAGAAAAGGGAGAAGCACTATGGATCCTTTATTATGTTTAGAACATGAAATCAGAAAAGGGCAAGTTAACAAGGAGAGTGTAGTGGCTGTTTTCTTTGATATAGAGAAAGCTTATGATATGATGTGGAAAGATGGATTTTTAATTAAATTGAAAAAAATGGGAATTAATGGATCAATGTTTTATTGGATAAAAGATTTTTTTACAAGATAGATCAACACAAGTAAGAATAGGACAACAATTGTCAGAAAAGTTTTTTGTTGAGAACGGTACACCTCAGGGAAGTATAGTGAGTCCTTTGTTTTTTTCTATTATGATTAATGATATGTTTGACAATTTGGAAAGTGGAATGGGGTGTTCTTTATTTGCTGATGATGGAGCAATATGGAAGAGGGGGAAAAATTTAAAGTTTATTGTTAAAAAGATACAAGAAGCCATTAGTATTATAGAAGACTGGTCATTTAAATGGGGATTTAAAATTTCTATAGACAAAACAAAGACTTTATTTTTTACAAGGAAGAAAGCATCTGAAAATTTAAAACTGCAAATATATAATCATGAATTAGAAAGGGTAAGGGAATTTAAGTTATTGGGTTTATGGTTGGATGAAAAACTTACTTGGAAAAATCATATTCAAAAAGTAGTGAATAAATGTAAGAGAGTTTTAAATGTTATGAGGTGTTTGGTGGGAAGTGAATGGGGTGCTGAGAGGAAGGCATTGAAATCAATATATACTGGGTTAATAAGGTCTGTATTTGATTATGGAAGTATTGTATTTGGGTCAGCATCAGAAACACTATTAAAAAAATTAGATAGTATTCAGTATCAAGCCTTGAGGTTATGTACAGGAGCAGTTAGAACAACTCCAACGTCAGCTTTGCTGATAGAAATGGGAGAGATGCCACTTAATCTCAGAAGATTACAGTTAAAGACCAATTATTGGTGTAATTTAAAGGACCATGATGAAAATCATCCATGTCAAGACATTTTAAAATCTAGTTGGGAAAAAGAAAAGAAGAAATTAAATTCTTTTGGATGGGAGATAGAAAATGTTATAAAAGATTTTGGTTTATTTGATATAAACATTAGTCAAACAGTTCCTCTTTCACCAGTTTATCCGTCTCTATTTCATAATAATGTTGTTGATTTAACTTTGTTGGAGAAAAGGAAAGGAGAAAACGTTTCAGATCCATATTTGGTTCAATCATATTTAGATAGTAAGTACTATGGATATGTCCAAGTTTTTACAGATGCATCTAAAAACTCAAATAGCAGTAATGGGGTAATAGTATGCTCTGATTCAAGTTCTTCATTATATTCATTAAAAAATAATCATGCTATTAGTAGACCGGATCTTTTATTAGAAATTCAGTTAATAACATATAGAATTCAAGCAATGGGGTTATTAGTTATATTTACATGGATACCTTCACATATAGGAATAAGAGGGAATGAGTTGGCTGATAAATATGCGAAACTGGCTTCAAAATATAGTGATATTGATATATTAGTTCCATTTAGTAGAGAAGAAATCAAATCTATTATTAAACAAAAGGTTAAGGAAAGATGGCAGAGACAGTGGGATCAAGATAGAAATGGTAGATGGCTGTACAGTATTCAAAGAAAAGTTGGTGCAATGAGGAGAACGGGACGAAATAGAAAAGAGGAAACAGTTATATCTAGGTTGCGTTTTGGACATACAAGGTTAAACAGTAATTTATTTAAAATAGGAAAACATCGAACTGGAAGTTGTGATTTTTGTGGTCAAGAAGAGACAGTAAAACATGTTTTGTTGTTCTGTACCAAATATTCTGTTGAGAGAAGGAAATTAGTTTGCCGGTTACAAGAAAATAAATTACAGTTAAATTTACAAGATATTTTGGGAAAAATTTCTAATTCTAAAGATATAAGTTATTTAATTAATTATCTTAAGAAAACAAAATTGATAGAAAAGATTTAAGTGTTGTTATTTTATTATTATTATTATTATTATTTTATTTTTTTATTTTTATTTTTATTTTATTGTTTTGTTTGTTTTGTTTGTTTGTTTTGTTTTGAGGGGGGTGTATATAGTTAGCGTCCCGATCCACACTCCATTCCAGTAGATGGCGGTAATGCACATCTAAAAGTTGCTTGCCAACCGCCATAAAAAAAACAAGAAGAAGAAGAAGAAGAAGATTTTTGATTTTTCACAAAACATTTATTATACAATAAACCTATTTTTGTCACATTATTTCCTTAAATCAAGGCACTAATCAATACATAAAAAATAAATATACATATTCACAATAACAATTTGTTATAAAATAATTCCTTCTGGTCTGAAATGGTGCACAATACATTTTGAAAACCCCACAAGCTTAAAAAACCCGACAAATTCCCAGTGGCTCTGTGGAAACAAAACTCTAACCTCAACCTGGCTTTGACGTTGACCTTCCACAGAGTCGCAGCATCAAATTGAGGTCCAGCCTGCATTCTGTCCCGTCGAGTAATATAAATAGCCATTTTGGCTTCGGAAATTAAATAATTTAAAATCCGGGATTTAAAACTAGTGGTTTTACTATGATGTACTCCATTGATAAAGACAGCATTAGAAAAAACCATATGAAAAAAACTAAAAAAAGTCGATAAAAGATTAAAAAAACTAGTTAGCCGTGCACAATCTATAAAAACATGAAAAACACTCTCGGACATCTTGCAAAAAGGACACTCGTTTAAAACCCCAGGACTGATGACAGATAAAAAAGAATTGGTGGCAATGGCTCCGTGAAGGATCCTCCACTGAAGGTCACCAGTCCTTTTCTTGATTGGAGGCTTGTACAAGGTTCTCCAGTGAGTTTTCTGTCCTCCGAACTTGCTGTCCCACACACTCACTTCTCTTTTTTGGAGGGTCCTTTTGTTTAAGAGTTTTGTACAGTATCTATACAGTATTTTTGGACCTGTTTTACACAGGTCCATCTTCGAGTCTGTGCTCTGCAGTAGGGGACCACTGTCCTTCCTCAAAATCCGGTTCTAGAAACATTTCAGGGAACGGGTCAGTGGAATCCGGCAGGCACTCCTCCTTCTCGTACCATTGTAGGAGCCTCCTCTCCTCGGCGGTCAACCGATTTTTCACCCTCTCCAAGAAGCGCCTCGTCAATCTGACGGACCGTATTCCAATGACCGAGGCAACCTCCTGGGCATTATCAAAGTCCGGTCCGGACGCCTGGATCAGTTGCCGGAGAGTTACCGTTCTGGACTCAGACAACACTTCAGAAAAACCCGGAACGGCGTTATCGCTGACATCCAATCTTGCTCCACAGATCAAAGGTTCTTCTAAAAGCCAATACAGAGAGTTATTCTTATCTGGTCTGTGCAATTTAAAAAATGCACACGATCTAAAAACGCTTTGATAAAATTGAGGAATTCCCTTTAACTTTAAAAGGCTAAAATTTGTTAAAAACAGAGCA
Source organism: Xiphophorus hellerii (assembly GCF_003331165.1). Lineage (NCBI taxonomy): Eukaryota > Metazoa > Chordata > Actinopteri > Cyprinodontiformes > Poeciliidae > Xiphophorus > Xiphophorus hellerii. The sequence continues at coordinate 7,675,441 of NC_045684.1, read as the reverse complement.
GCATCCAGCCCTAGAAAATTTACACGTCTCAGAATGCAGCTGGCCACATCCCTCCACACAGGGGATCCTGTTAGATACTTTTGCAGAAACTGCAACCGGAAAACAGCGGCTCTACTGGCCAGGTGGACAAGGCCCTGGCCCCCCTCCTCTCTGGATAAAAACAAAACGGACTGCGGCACCCAGTGATGGTTGTTCCAGAAGAAATTGACCATCTCTGACTGTATTTTTACTAGTAGTCCTGATGGAGGATCTAAAACAGCAAGCTTGTGCCACAATTGTGACGCCACCAAATTATTCAGAACCAGCACTCTTCCTCGATATGACATTTGTTTATGCAACCATTTCCATTTTGCCAGTTTATTCTGTATTTTTTGTTCCAAGTCTTCCCAGTTTCTTTTTACAGTATCCTTTCCACCTAAAAAAACACCAAGATATTTAAAACCGTCTCTCTTCCACTGGAGTCTTTGAGGGAGAACTGGTAGCCCACCGGGCCACTCGCCCACGGCCAAAGCTACGGTCTTTCCCCAGTTCACCTTCGCAGCAGACAAGACGGAGAATTTTTCTATTATCTCGATTAAAATGTTGACATCATGTTGATCTTTAATAAAAACAACAACATCGTCAGCATAGGCGGATAAAATCAACTTGTTGTTAAAACCAGGTAAAACCAGACCATGAATTTCTGAGCGTATTTTCAAGAGAAGGGGTTCCAGGGAGAGTGCGTAGAGCATCCCCGAGAGCGCACAGCCCTGTCGGACGCCTCTACACACTCTAAAAGGGGCACACAGGCTACCGTTGATCTTCAGCACACTCTCAATGTCACTGTACATCACCTGGATCTTGGCGATAAAACCCTCGCCGAACCCAAACCTCCTCATTACTTTCCAGAGGAAGTCGTGTTCGACGCGGTCAAACGCCTTTTCTTGATCTAATGAAATCAAGCCTGTCTGTAAACCCAATGAACTGGAGACTTCCAAAATGTCCCGAATTAGATAGACATTGTCCACCATGGACCTGCCGGGGACGCAGTAGGTCTGGTCCCGGTGGATGACTTGCTCCATGGCTTTCCCTAGTCTCGTGGCCAGAGCCTTCGAAAGGATTTTGTAATCCGTGCAGAGGAGGGACACGGGGCGCCAGTTTTTTATTTCCTGCAGGTCGCCCTTCTTTGGCAGCAGGGTGATGACCGCCCTGCGACAGGATGTGGGGAGCGAACCGGTGGCTAGACTCTCGTTGTACATTTCGAGCATGTCTTGGGCCAGAAGGTCCCAGTAGGCCTTGAAAAACTCGACTGTTAGCCCATCAACGCCCGGGGACTTCTGGCCCTGCATGCTCTGGAGGGCTGTGTGGAGCTCTTGTATGCCCAGCGGGCGCTCCAGATCGGTACTGATCTCCTTATAGATCTGAGGTAGGTCTTCGCAGAACTCCTCCATCATTCTCTCACTCTCATCATATTCGCTCCGGAACAGAGAATGATAAAACTCCACAGCCCTCCTCCTTATCTGCCCCGGTTCGCTCAGGTGCTGCCCCGTGTCCGACAGCAATGAGTGGATCATCTTCCTCTGACCTTGTTTCCTCTCTAGACCAAAGAAAAAGCCAGAGGGAGCATCCATCTCTGTGATGTTCTGCATCCGGGACCTGACCAACGCGCCTTGTACCTTACTCTCCAGCAGGTTGGCTAAAGTTAGCCTTTTTGATTTGAGAGCTTCAAAATACTCTCGATTTCCTGTGGTGTCACTAAGTCGCTCCAAATCCACTATACTCATCTCCAGATCTCTGATAGATTCAGTGATGTCACGAGTGACATTGACAGTGTGCTGCTGACTCAGCAGTCTAATCTGGACCTTCCCATAGTCCCACCACTGTTTGATTGAACTAAAATCAGCCTTTGTTTCTCTAAAACCGGTCCAAAAATAAGTTAAAACCTCTTTAAAACTCTGATCGTATATCAATGCAGAATTAAAATGCCAATACGCACTTCTCGGTAAAATGTTTCTAATAAAAACACTTCCTAAAAGTAACGAATGGTCTGTGAAGGGCACAGGTACGATCTGGCATGTTTTAAACACATTAAAATGATGCTTAAAACAATAAAAACGATCTAAACGAGCTAAAGAGATTTTACCTTCCTTGATGTGGGACCATGTATACTGCCTGAAGCCTGCATGCATCCTCCTCCATACATCCACCAGGCTATGAGACGAGACCAGCTGCTTCAAGACATGTTGGGCTGCCGGGTGCGGCTCTGCGTGATTACGATCTAAAAACTCGTTTTCTGTGCAATTAAAATCCCCACCTATAAAAACATAATCTTCAGTCTCACAATTTTCCAATCTTTCCCCAATTTTTTCATAAAAACGTTTCTTCTCTGCATTGACGATTGGAGCATAGATGTTAATAAAAACCATGTTAAAAAAATCAAACTTCATCTTTACTAAGAGACACCTCCCTTGTATAACGTGCTCAGTTTCAATAGAAAGTGGGATAAAAGCTTTAGAAAAAACAAAGCCCACTCCTGCATTCTTGGAGGTGCCGTGACTCAGAATCACCTCCCCCCTCCACTCTCTTCTCCAGTCTGTTTCGATCAAAAGATCGCTGTGCGTTTCTTGCAAGAAAATGACATCTATTCTTTTTTGATTCAACATTTGATACACTAATGCCCTTTTTTTTTGCCTCCCGCGCCCCGTTAAGATTCAAAGATGCTATCTTAAAAGAATCCATGATGGGTAAAAGGCTAAAGACAACATGCCAAAAACAATTTAAAAAAAATAAAAATATTAAAAAGTTACTGTGTATCATTAAAACTGTTTTCTGGCTTTGGTCATTATTTTCTTTAACCTAAAAACCTCTGTATTTGTAAAACCTGACACCTCTTTGTGTTTTACATAATGCCTCGCAGAGAAATAAAATATTTTTAGATCAGGGAAATAGCTTTCAAGTTTTATTCCTTTTAATCCTTTTGTTTGTTTTAAAAAGGTCTTGAATAATTCTACCGGGTACCTTGGGTCTTTGCTTGCTTGTGACATTGAAACCTCACTGGTGTCGGAAAACCAGCTCTCTTCATCACTGCTCTCCGACACCTCTTTCCTTTCTACAGCTAACTTACTAGCTTGCTTACTAGCCTGTTCAGCAGTAACCACATTTCTCCTTTTGCTTCGCCTCTTTGCGGGATAACAAACCTCTAAATCCATCTCCTTCTCCGCCCCACCCATATCCTTCTCTTCTCCACCTCCTTTAACTGACTTTTCACTATATTTTCCTTCAACCTGTTCATGCGCCTGCACTTCCCCTCTCTCCCCCTTGTCTCCACACACTAGATGCTCCACATCATCCTGCACTCCCTCTTGCTCTTCTTGTACATCACCTCCTCCCCCCTCTACACTCTCACCTGCATCACCAATTGTCCCACCTCCACACACCACCGTGCTCTCATCTTCTGCCGCATACACACTCCTACTACTATCCTCTATTGACCCCTCAACAGTGGCTTCCACCACCACCTCCTCCGCTGCCCCCAAATCCCCCACCGCGGCGTCGGGTTCCCCCGCCGCTTCAGCAGCAGCTGGTTTCTCCGCTGCTGCAGCAGCAGCAAGTTCCCCCTCCACAACAACCTCGCTGCCTGTTCCCCCACTCTGCTCAGCAGCAGCGGGTTGCTGCTTTGCTGAATCCGGCCTGGCCGACTCTGCCTTATCCGGGCACATTTTTATTACGTGGCCCTCCTGTCCACATCCAAAACATTTCATCTGACCTGATGTTGCAAACAGCACATAATCAAAATCATCCACTCTAACGTGAAACCGCAAATTCATTTCCTCATCTTTTTTATTCAAAATCATGAATAAGTGTCTCCGATGAGAAACAACATGTTTCAGTAGCGGTGATTTACACCCGGAAGGGATTTTTTTGATCGGTGACACCACTTTGCCGTGCCTCGACAATTCTTTTATCAAGAACTCATCGCTGATAAAAGGGGGTATATTTGACAACATTATCTTAGTGGCTGGTAGCGTGAGCGGTGTAACTTGTAAAAATAACCCATTCACCGACACACCTTTTTCCACCACCTGTTGTGCATGTTCCACTTTTGCAACAAACAATACCACCGCTCCATTCATTCGTGCCGCCGACCTTATATTCCCGTGTCCAATCATTTCCCCTACAGCCAAACAAACTTCCTCCACGCTGCACGGAGAACCAGCACCCACCTTGATACCGTTCTTCCGTGTCAGCGTGGAGAAAGACCCACCACCGACAACACCCACCATTGTTGCCGTCAGACGCCGGCAAGCCAGGCACGCCCGACGGCCACACCTAAACTAAACGAAAAACCCCCCTAAAACGTGACCAACTAACACAAAAACACAATTAAACAAATGAAAAACAAAACACCTAGTGAAAAACAGTAAGACAAACAAAGATAGAAAAGTACACACTCGCTCTCTCTTTCACTCTTCTTCCGCTCTCCACTCACCCTCCTCTCACACGAAGAAGAAGAAGAAGAAGAAGAAGAAGAACTCCGAACAAAGCAGCAGCGATCATTGTGGATATACGGAAACTATAGGAAAGGTTCTGATCTGGTGGAGTGAAGAAACTGTGAAACATGTTGCGGGATGTAGGAGATACGAATCAGAAGACAATATTAACTTTGGATTTGTGGAAAACTGGAATACTAATATTGTATTTGTTTTATTTAGATAAAGTGGAAGAAAAGATTTTACGTCTTTCAAAGAGAACTGGCACTGTATGAGAAATCTTTAGATGTGATGATCGTAAGATCCACAAGGTGGCGGTAATGCAATGACATGAATGAACGACAGTCATAAAATCCCAAAGAAGAAGAAGAAGAAGACAAAGAAAATGGCGCATGGTCTGTTTGGTTGAATGTTCGACTGTTTCTCTAAACGAGTTTATCAACGAGCCGTTAACTGCTGCTGAAGAAACATTCACAGAGTTTAAAGAAATCATCGTCAAGTCGGAGGAAGAGATGGATGATCATCGCAGACTGCTGGATTTCTCCCGGAGGCCCCAGATAATCTTACACCGAATAGGTAGGAACCACCAGCGTTTGGATGCAGGTTAAGGTCTAAATGTCTGCACCTTTCTGTATGAGGATCATTTTAGTAAATGTTCTTTTCCCGTATAAATGTTTTGTTAACCGGTAAATGAACGCAGGAATCACAATTACGCTGTGAAAATGGCTTATTGATGTAGAAATAAAATGACCTTTTATGGCTTTTCCTCCTTTAACTACACGAAGCTGAAGTTGGTTTCCGATTCCACCTAATTTTTCACTTCCTTTCGCATCTTTAATAGACTCTGGTTTAAAAACTGCAAGAACTACACTCTTCAAAACCTGGGCTGGATTATTCTGCTCTAATAGCAGAATATTTAAATCCATGTTTGGGATTTGTGAAACTTTTTTCTGATTTGTGAAACTTTATGTAACAGACGGCTGCAGAAGATCTTTCCTTCCAACAACCATCTCCATCTACAATAACTCTTGGAAGAATTCATGAGTAACACCAACATTTAATTTCCCATTAGGATTAATTAAGTGGTTTTGAATTAGAATTGAATTGGAATTTTAAAAAACTGCATGGAACAAGTGTGAATAGTAATCTAAACTTTAGTGAAGTTTCACAAATCCCAAACATGAATTAAAATATTCTGCTATTAGAGAAGAATAATCTAGTCCAAGTTTGAAATACGTAGTTGTTGTAGTTTTGGCATTAGAGCAGTTTTAATATGAGCTGGATGCAAAGATGGGTAAAAATGGCATTTTATTGAAGTTCCACAAATCGGATAAAAGTTTCACAAATCACAAACATGGTTTTAAATATTCTGCTGTTAGTTGAAAATAATCTTGTCCAGGTTTCAAGAGTTTAGGTGTTATGGTAGTTTTGGAATTGTAGCAGTTATACTATAACAGAGATTAAAAAGTGGTGAAATCAACCTTTATTGAAGTTTCACAAATCAGAAACATGGTTATAAATATTCTGCTGTGAGAGCAGATTAACCCAGTCCAGGTTAGAAGAGTCTAGCTGTCGTAGTTTTTAAACTAGAGTCTATTAAAGATGTGGAAGGTAGTGAAAAATTAAGTGGACTCGCCCTTTAGCCATTTCCTGAATCAGAAGCTGGAATCGGAAACCAACTTCAGCTTCGTCCAATGATCTCAGGTAATTACTAATTGGAACGTGCATATATAAGCTAGTAAAGCCTTGCAATGCAAACAGCATGAAACAATAATAGAGGTGTTATTATCTGTCAAACTAAACCTCATATAAAAGTCCAATCAACAAGCCACTGCTGCATTGAGGTGATGTTTCATACGTAGGTGTAACACATGAGAAAACCCGGATCGTGACAGACGACGTGGAGTTTCAAATAATATCAAGTGGCCTAGGCTCTCCCTATTAAAAGTACCCAGGCAAGTCTGGCTTAAAATTATGAAACAGAAGTAGTATACAAAATATATTTTATTTATACATACTTTTATAATATTAAAAATAGACTTTATTATTTTAATTTAAAACCCAATGAAGCACAGCAACCCAGAACAAACACTAGGAGCAGTCTGAGACTTAAAACAACTGCAAACCAAATTAGTAGCACACACCACACACTACAGGATGATCGGTTACGAAATCGCAAGCGACAATCTTAGAGAACGATCAACGTTCTAAAATTGTCGTATGGAGAGGGGGGGGATTGTGTAGTGTGAACTATTGCATCGGGTAGTCGATGTGCCCATCTTCTCTATTTACATCTAATTATTACTATAGGGCAACATGATATACAGACTTTATAATCTGCACTCTTTTGGTTGAATGCAGTATTTATTTCCACTTTGGCTTTATGTTGTTTAATTTTTGTTCAAGTAGATTTTTTATTAATGGAGACTGAGAATCCATTTTATTTATGGTTTTGGTTGTTTTGTTTTGTTCATCAGCTCCAGTGTTTAGTGTTCTTTTGAAAATAAAGTGTATCTATCTTTGGCAGGAAATCGCATGCATTATTACGTCATTTCCATTAAATCAGTGTAAAATGGTCTTCAAACAATATTATCGTTTATCGCAATAATTTTTGAGACGATTAATCGTTCAGCAAAATTTGTTATCGTGACAGGCCTAGTAGCAACAATATAAAAAGCGACACTGACGTTACACAAAACCAGCCACAAGTGACACATCAAAAATCCATTTATCCTACCAGCAGCACATATATTGATGATCCTGCGGCGCCAGCGCTCATCCGACAGACATCCAACTGCACACAACACTCATAGCTTGGCTGCCACACCCGGTGCCTATCTGCACTAATAAGCCCGACAATGCTGTGAACCGGAAGTGAAGGTGGGGAAAAGCATAGACATAATATAATGAGTAGACCCCGCATGGCTGCTCTGGCGTAGGAAATACGGCGGCCATCTTGGAGCGGTCGTCCCTCCTACTTAGCTAAACCAAAACAGCAGAAGATGCCTCAGCACTGCCAGATATTTGTGTTCAGATCGACAGACTAATGACGCGAGATCTCGGGGGATAACGTTTCACAAGTAAAATGGACATATTACAGTTTATATTTTGTGATTAGAATATTACTATACTGTATTTATGTCCACTGACAAAACAACAGCTAATATTAGCTATCAGCTTAGTGTAATACCGGGGTTCAGCCCCGCTATGAAAGCTAACCGAGATTTTGTAAATCTTAAAAAGTTTTAAATATTCCCTAACCTTGATTTAGATTATTCCACACAAGGTGGCAAAGACTCTTATTTATATGAAATTCTTTCACTCTGTCTAAAGTAAAATAGCTCCTGTTTTTGTTTTGAAGGTTTCATAAAGACCATGTGAGGAAGAAGTGGGGAATGTCTTTAAGGAGAGACGGATTCACTGCACTGATGAATCTCAGCTGCTGAATCTCTCTTAAGCTCCTCCTCAGCTGGAAAACATGAATAAAACCTATATAGATATTATGTATATACGCATGTCCATATAAATATGTGTAGTTTAATGCATATTATTCAGCATTAATAATTATTTAAGCATCTTTATTTCTCTCTGATTGTATTATTTTGTGTTTGTATATTTATATGAATATGTATTGATATTACTAAATAACATATAACAAAAAATTATGACTGGTTGTGTGCTTTGTAAAATAATCATAATACAGAAATATCAACACATTCTATTCTGACTCTAATCTGTTTTCCCCACTAAGAATAGTTAAATATGCTCAACCTTATATCAGTCATTCAAAAATACTTTAAAAATCATTTCCTTGTAAATGTTGCTAACCTTTTAATAAGGTTTACAGAAAAATTGGTAAATATCTGTTTAGTATTTAGCGAGTTATGATTGATAAATGCGCTGATACGTCATTGAGTCTGTTAAACATAAAGCTGAGTGGAACGGTCGACCGCTCCAAGATGGCCGCCTTAAATCTCTTCAGTAACAATAGGCAAGAGCGGTCCATGAGGCGTTTATTTATAGTCTACGGGGAAAAAGGGCACAATGACTATGGGCAAAGGTGCATTCATGGGCCCAATATGGGTGGGAATTTACAGCTACTTCATGTAAACACATTTTTCAACTAATATACCAAACAGTTACATAAATAAAAGATGTTCAATGTCCAAACAACTTGAAAATTGCTTGTATAGTTTATTTTTTTCCAGTTTGACAAGCAAATAACAAAGATCAAACTTTACATTAGTGATGTGTTGAGTAATGAAGCGGGTAAGACAGAGAACTCACCTAAACCTGAGCAGTTAAAGTTTTTATTTTTTAGTAATAAATCGTTGTCCCTGGTGACATAGCGAGTAACAAGCCAATCACAACCCTCTTATTTTTGTTTCTAGTTTCTTTTGGATCCAGCCATTGATTCATACAACCAGATTAATCAGAATTTATGTATCAGAATCACAAACATTTTAAACTTGTTTATTCATTGTAAAGCTTCATGTTGTTTTCACGTTGCTTATTTTACATATATTGTCCAGTTGATGTCACAGTAGAGCAAATGAAGCACCGCGGTGCATCGGCTCATGAGTCGAATGATTGGATGGAGTTCCTCAGGGCTTTTAAAAAAGTGGACTAAAATGAAATTTGAATATAATTTATAGTATTTGTTTAAAATCCGTTCATTTGAGAATTCTCCAAATGTCAGCTGGATATGTCGATTCATCTATATCTCTGTCTACGCTCTTGAATTTTCAAATGGTTTTTTGTTCATTTCTGCCTTAAACGATTTACTTCAGTAAAGTTAACAATTACTCTTTTTCTCTGTTTTCTTCTCCAGATTCCCTGAAGTGTAACGTTTATAACCAGGAGAGGAGATCCACTCTGGACCAGGAGGAGTTAGAACCTGTGCAGGTGAAACAAGGACAGGAAGAGCCTGAAGATCATCAGATAAAAGTGGAAGAGAAAGAAGTTTACTGCAGTCGGGCTGAAGAACAGATTGAATTAAAACAGGAGACTGATACCTGCATGTTGGTTCCTGTTGATGAGCAAACAGACCACATTGAATCAGAACCAAACAGGAACCAAGACATCTTCCAGGAAGCTGCTGAAGCTGAGAACCAAAATCAGGAAAGAAGAAAACCTTTCTCATGTGACATCTGTAAAAAGTGTTTTGCTTTCAAATCTGCTTTTGATGCTCACATGAGAACTCATACGGGTGAAAAGCCGTTTTCATGTGTGAACTGTGGAAAATGTTTTAGTCAAAAACAGTATTTAACTCAGCACATGATGATTCACACAGGTGAAAAGCCGTTTTCATGTGTGAACTGTGGAAAATGTTTTAGTCAAAAACACGTTTTAACTCGGCACATGATGATTCACATTGGTGAAAAGCCGTTTTCATGTGTGAACTGTGGAAAACGCTTTAGTCAAAAACAGGTTTTAACTCTGCACATGATGACTCACACTGGTGAAAAGCCGTTTTCATGTGTGAACTGTGGAAAAAGTTTTAGTCAAAAACAGCATTTAACTCGGCACATGATGATTCACACTGGTGAAAAGCCGTTTTCATGTGTGAACTGTGGAAAAGGTTTTAGTCGAAAACAGCATTTGACTCTGCACATGATGATTCACACAAGTGAAAAGCCATTTTCATGTGTGAACTGTGGAAAAAGTTTTAGTAAAAAATGTAATTTAACTCAGCACATGATGATTCACACTGGTGAAAAGCCGTTTTCATGTGTGAACTGTGGAAAAAGTTTTAGTCAAAAAGCTAATTTAACTCAGCACATGATGATTCACACAATTGAAAAGCCGTTTTCATGTGTGAACTGTGGAAAAAGTTTTAGTCAAAAACTTAGTTTAACTCAGCACATGATGATTCACACTGGTGAAAAGCCGTTTTCATGTGTGAATTGTGGAAAAGGTTTTAGTCAAAAACAGCATTTAACTCAGCACATGAGGATTCACACTGGTGAAAAGCCTTTTTCATGTGTGACCTGTGGAAAAAGTTTTAGTCAAAAACTTAGTTTAACTCAGCACATGATGATTCACACTGGTGAAAAGCCGTTTTCATGTGTGACCTGTGGAGAAAGTTTTCGTCACAAGGTGAGTTTAATTCACCACTTGAGGCGTCACACAGGTGAAAAGCAGTAGAAGTATTTTCCATACATGTCCTATGTTGAGGTTCACTATAGAACTGATTTGGTTTAAAACTAGAATGAAAGACTGGAGGGGTTTCATGTCTATAAAGCTGAAAATTGTTGTATTTGTTAAATGTGATCATTTGGATACTTATAGATGTGCAACCATGACACCTTTTCCTTCAGATATGTTTTGTTTTTCTGGTATATTCTGTATCAATAAACAATAATGATAAACTGTATGTTATTGTATTAACATACTGTTTATGTCAAACTGTATGTTGTGTGTGTACAACGTGAAGAGCAGAGGGCTCAGCACACAGCCCTGAGGAGTGCCAGTACTGATGCTGATAGATGAAGAGGCTTGGGGGCCCACTGACTATTTCATGCATTAACAGAGTTTGACCGGACATGGACTCCCTTCCAGAACATTCTCACATGATTGGACTTGAGGGATTGATTTGTATTATTCTGTACCATAGAGAGAGTTTGTGGGGTTTATTTTTGTAGTTTTTTAAATCAACAATAGAATGTACAGAATTGAGTGTTTTCAAAACATCTGCAAAAAAACTATTTGTGATAGTTTTGTCTTTAAAGTAAAATGAGATTTCTTTCAAATTATTGTGACCAGTTTTACTCTACCTAATTAAAATCTTTTCAAATGAAAGAAAACTCATTTGTACTTTAAAGAAAATGCAAGATTCACCACAAACTAATTTTCATGCATTGATTGCACAAAGTACATGTGATTATTTTTAATATTTTGCTTTTTTTCTCTAGTTTTAGCTGTAATATTTTGCTCTGTTTTGCTGCATGCATTTATGTTGAAACAATTTTTATGTGTATTTATATATGTATTTTAGAAAGAAGTTACAGTGTAACATTTCATTGAAGATTAAAAGTTTTGAGTTTTCCTTTAGTGTATGTTATGCCTCATACTTGAACCCAGTAGATGGTGGTACTACAGCTAAACTGGTTGTAGCCACTGTGGTTCCTGTAACTGATGGGTTGCCGGTTCAAACTCCCCACATCCATCTCAGTTGTTGAGTCCTTGAGCAAGGCACCAAACCTGCCTTGCCTGCTGTTAGTCAGAAGTCCGATGGTGCCGATTGTGTAGCAGCTTCTATCAGTCTGCCCTGCTCAAAAAGACAACCATACACAAGTTATTTCAAAACGTCAATCTTGCTTCTCTGACGCCCAACAGCAAGGAGGTATGGCTGCAGACCCTGTTGACCCCAGAGATGCTCCTCTAAACTGCAGCATGACTAAAATTAAAAAGATATACACCAAACATAAGAAAAAAACATACAGCTTTACGATACACGTTACATCGAAAATAAATGTAAGTATGCCCAGACATCTTCAAAGCTGTCATATAAACATCTGTATTTATGCATGTCTATAAAAGGAAATAGACAGATAATTTTGCATATTTTAAATTTCAATTACCTTATGAAAGACAACAAGTCTCTCAACTGCATCACTTGCACTGATTTTTGGAGACTTCTGTCCTCCTGGTTGCGGTGGAAGGAGATGTAAGAGAAGTAACAGCGAGGCCGTTTCTTGGTCATAGCCTGAGGACAAATTTATAAAAGTTTTCAGATATAATATCAGAACTTTATGAGTACTCTGAACAGTCAACTATCTTCAGATATATCTAGGTACTTACTATTTGTGTTAGCAGACAAAAAATATTGTTACATTCTTAGCAGACACTGAGTTATTAGGATTCTCAGTTTTATGGAAATATTAAAATTATAAATTATTATAATCCATGTAAAAATCTTGATAATGAAATATTTAAGGAAATAGGGAAAATACATAGAAGAGAAGTTTGGTGTGGAGATTTTAATTCTCACAATAGTCTATGGGGTAGCAAGAAGACAGATCATAATGGTGAAATAGTGGAAGAATTAATGGATGAAAGGTCATTAGTTTGTCTTAATAATGGAAAAGGTACAAGAGTAAATATACATAAAAATGCAGTTTCATGTCTTGATATTACATTAATATCAGACTGTCTTGTTAATGCATGTGAATGGGATGTTAATTGGGAGTCTACAATAGGGAGTGATCATTTTCCAGTAAGTACAATAATTGATGACAATATAAATAGACAAGAAGAGTTAACATTAATAAGATGGTGCTTTAATAAAGCTAATTGGTTTAAATTTAAAACAAAATGTGAAGAAACAAGTCATGTAGTAACATTAAAAGGTAATATTGAAGAATGTACAAATCAAATAACAGAACATATCTTAAATGCTGCAAATTATAGTATACCAAAAATAAAAGTGAAAGGTCAGAAGAAAGTAGTTCCTTGGTGGAATAATGAATGTAGTAAAACAATTAAAGATCGTAATAAAGCATTTAAAATATTACAGAAAAATGTAACAATCGAAAACAGGAAGATCAACAATGGATGCTCTAACTAGAGTCAGTAATGAAATAGAGAAAGCTTTAAAAATGAAGGAACTAATGATTATAGTATTTTTTGATATAGAAAAAGCGTATGACTCACTATTTAAAGAAGGATTACTTATAAAAATGAAACAGATGGGAATAGGTGGGAGAATGTATAATTGGATAGCAAATTTTCTGCTAGATAGAAAAATAAGAGTAAAAATTGGGAATGATTATTCAAAAGAATTTAATGTTGAAAATGGAATACCTCAAGGTAGTGCAATTAGTCCAATTTTATTTAATATTATGATCAATGATATTTTCTATGATACTGATAAATGTATAAAATCTGCACTATATGCAGATGATGGGGTCATATGGATGAAGGGGAAAAATATTAAATATGTGGTAGGAAATATTAAAAAAGCAATTAGTAAAGTAGAAAAATGGTCTTATGAATGGGGTTTTAAATTATCAGCAAGCAAGTCTTGTTATATGGTTGTCACAAAGAAGAGAAATAATATAGAAACAATAACATTATATGGACAAACGTTAGAAAGAGTAACAGAATATAAATATCTAGGTTTATGGTTGGATAGTTCGTATTCATGGAAAACACATTTAGATAACTTAGAAACCAAGTGTATAAAAGTTATTAATCTATTAAAGGCTGTGGCTGGAAATAATTGGGGTGCAGATAGACAGTCATTATTAAGCATATACAGGGCTCTCATGAGATCAATAATAGATTATGGCAGTATAATATATGGAGCAGCAGCTAAAACATCATTACAAAAAATAGAAAGATTACAGTGTAGGGCTTTACATATATGTACAGGAGCAGTAAAAACAACACCTATTAATGCTCTTTTAATTGAAACTGGGGAAACTCCACTGGAAATGAGGAGAATTAAATTAGCTTTAGCATATTGGATGAAAATCAAAAGTAATAAAGATGATAATGTGAATTCAATTATTTTACAGAATTGTTGGGAATATTTGAAGTTCCAAAGTAATGGATTTGGATGGATGGTTAGGAAATGGATTAAAATGTATAGATTAGAGGACAAGGAAATAGCTCATTTTAATCCAATTAGCGTTATTCCTCCATGGCTAATACCAGAGGTTAATGTAGATTTGAAAATTAATACAATGAAAAATGATTGGAATTTAAATGAAATAGGGATCAAGACTGATATTTATTTAAGAAATACATATAACAATTATCTCAAAATTTATACAGATGGATCTAAGAATCTAAAAGGATATGTGGGAATAGGAATATATATATCAGAGTTTAATAAATTTATTTCTAAAAGAATATCAGATCGTCGGTTTTTACAGCAGAAATGGTGGCAGTTATATTAAGCTTGCAATGGGTTGAGGAGGTCCGACCAGACAGGGTGGTGGTGTGCACAGATTCCAAAGCAGTAGTAGAAAGTATTAAGGGAGAAGGAAACGATAGAAAAGATTTAGTATTAGAAATTCATCATATTTTATTTAGATTATATAGGGGTGGCATTGATGTTTGGTTTTGTTGGGTGCCAGCACATGTAGGAGGAAAAGGCAATGAAAAGGCAGATAAATTAGCAAAAAGGGCTTTAGAGGGGGAAATAACAATTTCAATTCCTTTTGGGAAAGGGGAAGGGAAATCACTTATTAAAAGTAAAGAAATGGAGAAATGGCAAAAAATGTGGAATGAAGATAAGAAAGGAAGAAGATTATATGAAGTACAAAAGTCAGTTCGAACTCGAAGCATTAATGAAAGAAACAGAAGAGAAGAAATAATAATTAGTAGATTAAGAGTAGGTCATACCTACTTAAATGACATGCTTTATACAATAGGGAGGAAAAATAATGATAAATGTGAGAGATGTGGAGAGAAAGAAAATGTAGAACACATAATGATGAACTGTAAGTCATATGAACTCGAAAGGGAAGAATTAAAGAGAATAGTTAGAAACATAAGGCATGAATGGAATCTTAAAGGTATATTAGGAAATGAAGGAAACATAACAGATATTCACAAATTAAGGAAAGCATTGTTTATTTATCTTAAGAATACAAAATAAAAAAATAGAATTTAATAGATGTGAAGTAATGCTGCTACACACTCATGTACAGTAGGTGGCGGTATGCACCTTAAAGTTGCTTGTGATCCGCCATAATAGAAAAGAAGAAGAAGAAGAAGAAGAAGAAGAAGAAGAACTCCGAACAAAGCAGCAGCGATCATTGTGGATATACGGAAACTATAGGAAAGGTTCTGATCTGGTGGAGTGAAGAAACTGTGAAACATGTTGCGGGATGTAGGAGATACGAATCAGAAGACAATATTAACTTTGGATTTGTGGAAAACTGGAATACTAATATTGTATTTGTTTTATTTAGATAAAGTGGAAGAAAAGATTTTACGTCTTTCAAAGAGAACTGGCACTGTATGAGAAATCTTTAGATGTGATGATCGTAAGATCCACAAGGTGGCGGTAATGCAATGACATGAATGAACGACAGTCATAAAATCCCAAAGAAGAAGAAGAAGAAGACAAAGAAAATGGCGCATGGTCTGTTTGGTTGAATGTTCGACTGTTTCTCTAAACGAGTTTATCAACGAGCCGTTAACTGCTGCTGAAGAAACATTCACAGAGTTTAAAGAAATCATCGTCAAGTCGGAGGAAGAGATGGATGATCATCGCAGACTGCTGGATTTCTCCCGGAGGCCCCAGATAATCTTACACCGAATAGGTAGGAACCAGCAGCGTTTGGATGCAGGTTAAGGTCTAAATGTCTGCACCTTTCTGTATGAGGATCATTTTAGTAAATGTTCTTTTCCCGTATAAATGTTTTGTTAACCGGTAAATGAACGCAGGAATCACAATTACGCTGTGAAAATGGCTTATTGATGTAGAAATAAAATGACCTTTTATGGCTTTTCCTCCTTTAACTACACGAAGCTGAAGTTGGTTTCCGATTCCACCTAATTTTTCACTTCCTTTCGCATCTTTAATAGACTCTGGTTTAAAAACTGCAAGAACTACACTCTTCAAAACCTGGACTGGATTATTCTGCTCTAATGGCAGAATATTTAAATCCATGTTTGGGATTTGTGAAACTTTTTTCTGATTTGTGAAACTTTATGTAACAGACGGCTGCAGAAGATCTTTCCTTCCAACAACCATCTCCATCTACAATAACTCTTGGAAGAATTCATGAGTAACACCAACATTTAATTTCCCATTAGGATTAATTAAGTGGTTTTGAATTAGAATTGAATTGGAATTTTAAAAAACTGCATGGAACAAGTGTGAATAGTAATCTAAACTTTAGTGAAGTTTCACAAATCCCAAACATAAATTAAAATATTCTGCTATTAGAGAAGAATAATCTAGTCCAAGTTTGAAATACGTAGTTGTTGTAGTTTTGGCATTAGAGCAGTTTTAATATGAGCTGGATGCAAAGATGGGTAAAAATGGCATTTTATTGAAGTTCCACAAATCGGATAAAAGTTTCACAAATCACAAAGATGGTTTTAAATATTCTGCTGTTAGTTGAAAATAATCTTGTCCAGGTTTCAAGAGTTTAGGTGTTATGGTAGTTTTGGAATTTGAGCAGTTATACTATAACAGAGATTAAAAAGTGGTGAAATCAACCTTTATTGAAGTTTCACAAATCAGAAACATGGTTATAAATATTCTGCTGTGAGAGCAGATTAACCCAGTCCAGGTCAGAAGAGTCTAGCTGTTGTAGTTGTTAAACTAGACTCTATTAAAGTTGTGGAAGGTAGTGAAAAATTAAGTGGACTCGCCCTTTAGCCATTTCCTGAATCAGAAGCTGGAATCGGAAACCAACTTCAGCTTCGTCCAATGATCTCAGGTAATTACTAATTGGAACGTGCATATATAAGCTAGTAAAGCCTTGCAAAGCAAACAGCATGAAACAATAATAGAGGTGTTATTATCTGTCAAACTAAACCTCATATAAAAGTCCAATCAACAAGCCACTGCTGCATTGAGGTGATGTTTCATACGTAGGTGTAACACATGAGAAAACCCGGATCGTGACAGACGACGTGGAGTTTCAAATAATATCAAGTGGCCTAGGCTCTCCCTATTAAAAGTACCCAGGCAAGTCTGGCTTAAAATTATGAAACAGAAGTAGTATACAAAATATATTTTATTTATACATACTTTTATAATATTAAAAATAGACTTTATTATTCTAATTTAAAACCCAATGAAGCACAGCAACCCAGAACAAACACTAGAAGCAGTCTGAGACTTAAAACAACTGCAAACCAAATTAGTAGCACACACCACACACTACAGGATGATCGGTTACGAAATCGCAAGCGACAATCTTAGAGAACGATCAACGTTCTAAAATTGTCGTATGGAGAGGGGGGGGATTGTGTAGTGTGAACTATTGCATCGGGTAGTCGATGTGCCCATCTTCTCTATTTAAATCTAATTATTACTATAGGGCAACATGATATACAGACTTTATAATCTGCACTCTTTTGGTTGAATGCAGTATTTATTTCCACTTTGGCTTTATGTTGTTTAATTTTTGTTCAAGTAGATTTTTTATTAATGGAGACTGAGAATCCATGTTATTTATGGTTTTGGTTGTTTTGTTTTGTTCATCAGCTCCAGTGTTTAGTGTTCTTTTGAAAATAAAGTGTATCTATCTTTGGCAGAAAATCGCATGCATTATTACGTCATTTCCATTAAATCAGTGTAAAATGGTCTTCAAACAATATTATCGTTTATCGCAATAATTTTTGAGACGATTAATCGTTCAGCAAAATTTGTTATCGTGACAGGCCTAGTAGCAACAATATAAAAAGCGACACTGACGTTACACAGAACCAGCCACAAGTGACACATCAAAAATCCATTTATCCTACCAGCAGCACATATATTGATGATCCTGCGGCGCCAGCGCTCATCCGACAGACATCCAACTGCACACAACAACACTCATAGCTTGGCTGCCACACTCGGTGCCTATCTGCACTAATAAGCCCGACAATGCTGTGAACCGGAAGTGAAGGTGGGGAAAAGCATAGACATAATATAATGAGTAGACCCCGCATGGCTGCTCTGGCGTAGGAAATACGGCGGCCATCTTGGAGCGGTCGTCCCTCCTACTTGGCTAAACCAAAACAGCAGAAGATGCCTCAGCACTGCCAGATATTTGTGTTCAGATCGACAGACTAATGACGCGAGATCTCGGACGATAACATTTCACAAGTAAGATGGACATATTACAGTTTATATTTTGTGATTAGAATATTACTATACTGTATTCATGTCCACTGACAAAACAACAGCTAATATTAGCTATCAGCTTAGTGTAATACCGGGGTTCAGCCCCGCTATGAAGGCTAACCGAGATTTTGTAAATCTTAAGTTTTAATTATTCCCTAACATTGATTTAGATTATTCCACACAAGGTGGCAAAGACTCTTATTTATATGAAATTCTTTCACTCTGTCTAAAGTAAAATAGTTCCTGTTTTTGTTTTGAAGGTTTCATAAAGACCATGTGAGGAAGAAGTGGGGAATGTCTTTAAGGAGAGACGGATTCACTGCACTGATGAATCTCAGCTGCTGAATCTCTCTTAAGCTCCTCCTCAGCTGGAAAACATGAATAAAACCTATATAGATATTATGTATATATGCAAGTCCATATAAATATGTGTAGTTTAATGCATATTATTCAGCATTAATAATTATTTAAGCATCTTTATTTCTCTCTGATTGTATTATTTTGTGTTTGTATATTTATATAAATATGTATTGATATTACTAAATAACATATTTAAAAATTATGACTGGTTGTGTGCTTTGTAAAATAATCATAATACAGAAATATCAACACATTCTATTCTGACTCTATTCTGTTTTCCGCACTAAGAATAGTTAAATATGCTCAACCTTATATCAGTCATTCAAAAATACTTTAAAAATCATTTCCTTGTAAATGTTGCTAACCTTTTAATAAGGTTTACAGAAAAATTGGTAAATATCTGTTTAGTGTTTAGTGAGTTATGATTGATAAATGCGCTGATACGTCATTGAGTCTGTTAAACATAAAGCTGAGTGGAACGGTCGACCGCTCCAAGATGGCCGCCTTAAATCTCTTCAGTAACAATAGGCAAGAGCGGTCCATGAGGCGTTTATTTATAGTCTATGGGGAAAAGGGGCACAATGACTATGGGCAAAGGTGCATTCATGGGCCCAATATGGGTGGGAATTTACAGCTACTTCATGTAAACACATTTTTCAACTAATATACCACCCAGTTACATAAATAAAAGAAGTTCAATGTCCAAAAAACTTGAAAATTGCTTTTATAGTTTATTTTTTCCCGTTTGACAAGCAAATAACAAAGATCAAACTTTACATTAGTGATGTGTTGAGTAATGAAGCGGGTAAGACAGAGAACTCACCTAAACCTGAGCAGTTAAAGTTTTTATTTTTTAGTAATAAATCGTTGTCCCTGGTGACATAGCGAGTAACAAGCCAATCACAACCCTCTTTTCTATTTGTTTCTAGTTTTCTTTTTGATCCAGCCATTGTTTCATACAACCAGATTAATCAGAATTTATGTATCAGAATCACAAACATTTTAAACTTGTTTATTCATTGTAAAGCTTCATGTTGTTTTCACGTTGCTTATTTTACACATATTGTCCAGTTGATGTCACAGTAGAGCAAATGAAGCACCGCGGTGCATCGGCTCATGAGTCGAATGATTGGATGGAGTTCCTCAGGGCTTTTAAAAAAGTGGACTAAAATGAAATTTGAATATAATTTATAGTATTTGTTTAAAATCCGTTCATTTGAGAATTCTCCAAATGTCAGCTGGATATGTCGATTCATCTATATCTCTGTCTACGCTCTTGAATTTTCAAATGGATTTTTGTTCATTTCTGCCTTAAACTATTTTCTGCCTTAAACTATTTAAGGCAATTACTCTTTTTCTCTGTTTTCTTCTCCAGATTCCCTGAAGTGTAACGTTTATAACCAGGAGAGGAGATCCACTCTGGACCAGGAGGAGTTAGAACCTGTGCAGGTGAAACAAGAACAGGAAGAGCCAGAAGATCATCAGATAAAAGTGGAAGAGAAAGAAGTTTACTGCAGTCAGGCTGAAGAACAGATTGAATTAAGTCAGGAGACTGATACCTGCATGGTGGTTACTGTTGATGAGCAAACAGACCAAATTGAATCAGAACCAAACAGGAACCAAGTCATCTTCCAGGAAGCTAAGAACCAAAATCAGGAAAGAAGAAAACCTTTCTCATGTGTCATCTGTAAAAAGCGTTTGACTTTCAAATCTGATTTTGATGCTCACATGATGATTCACACTGTTGAAAAGCCGTTTACATGTGTGAACTGTGGAAAATGTTTTAGTCAAAAACAGGTTTTAACTAAGCACATGATGATTCACACTGGTGAAAAGCCGTTTTCATGTGTGACCTGTGGAAAAAGTTTTAATCAAAAACAGGTTTTAACTAAGCACATGATGATTCACACTGGTGAAAAGCCGTTTTCATGTGTGACCTGTGGAAAAAGTTTTAGTCGAAAACTTAGTTTAACTCAGCACATGATGATTCACACTGGTGAAAAGCCGTTTTCATGTGTGAACTGTGGAAAAAGTTTTAGTCGAAAACTTAGTTTAACTCAGCACATGATGATTCACACTGGTGAAAAGCCGTTTTCATGTGTGAACTGTGGAAAAAGTTTTAGTCGAAAACTTAGTTTAACTGAGCACATGATGATTCACACTGGTGAAAAGCCGTTTTCATGTGTGAATTGTGGAAAAGGTTTTTGTCAAAAACAGGTTTTAACTCAGCACATGATGATTCACACTGGTGAAAAGCCATTTTCATGTGTGAATTGTGGAAAAGGTTTTAGTCGAAAACAGCATTTTACTCGGCACATGATGATTCACACTGGTGAAAAGCCGTTTTCATGTGTGACCTGTGGAAAAGGTTTTAGTCACAAAGAGCATTTAACTCAGCACATGATGATTCACACTGGTGAAAAGCCGTTTTCATGTGTGAAATGTGGAAAAGGTTTTAGTCGAAAACAGGATTTAACTCGGCACATGATGAGTCACACAGGTGAAAAGCCGTTTTCATGTGTGAACTGTGGAAAACGTTTTAGTCAAAAACCTAGTTTAACTCAGCACATGATGATTCACACTGGTGCAAAGCCGTTTTCATGTGTGAATTGTGGAAAAATGTTTAGTCAAAAACAGGTTTTAACTCAGCACATGAAGATTCACACTGGTGAAAAGCCGTTTTCATGTGTGACCTGTGGAAACGTTTTTTGTCATAAACAGGTTTTAACTCAGCACATGATGATTCACACTGGTGAAAAGCCGTTTTCATGTGTGACCTGTGGAAAAGGTTTTTGTCAAAAACAGGTTTTAACTCAGCACATGATGATTCACACTGGTGAAAAGCCGTTTTCATGTGTGAATTGTGGAAAAGGTTTTAGTCGAAAACAGCATTTTACTCGGCACATGATGATTCACACTGGTGAAAAACCATTTTCATGTGTGACCTGTGGAGAAAGTTTTCGTCACAAGGTGAGTTTAATTCACCACTTGAGGCGTCACACAGGTGAAAAGCAGTAGAAGTATTTTCCATACATGTTCTTTATTGAGGTTCACTATAGAACTGATTTGGTTTAAAACTAGAATGAAAGACTGGAGGGGTTTCATGTCTATAAAGCTGAAAATTGTTGTATTTGTTAAATGTGATCATTTGGATACTTGGAGATGTGCAACCATGACACATTTTCCTTCAGAGATGCTTTCTTGTTCTTTTTGGCATATTCTGTATCAAAAAACAATAATGATAAACTGTATGTTATTGTATTAACATACTGTTTATGTCAAACTGTATGTTGTGTGTGTACAATGTGAAGAGCAGAGGGCTCAGCACACAGCCCTGAGGAGTGCCAGTACTGATGCTGATAGATGAAGAGGCTTGGGGGCCCACTGACTATTTCATGCATTAACAGAGTTTGACCGGACATGGACTCCCTTCCAGAACATTCTCACATGATTGGACTTGAGGGATTGATTTGTATTATTCTGTACCATAGAGAGAGTTAGTGGGGTTTATTTTTGTAGTTTTTTAAATCAACAATAGAATGTACAGAATTGAGTGTTTTCAAAACATCTGCAAAAAAAGTATTTGCGATATTTTTGTCTTTAAAGTAAAATGAGATTTCTTTCAAATTATCGTAACCAGTTTTACTCTACCTAATTAAAATATTTTCAAATGAAAGAAAACGCATTTGTACTTTAAAGAAAATGCAAGATTCACCACAAACTAATTTTCATGCATTGATTGCACAAAGTACATGTGATTATTTTTAATATTTTGCTTTTTTTCTCTAGTTTTAGCTGTAATATTTTGCTCTTTTTTGCTGCATGCATTTATGTTGAAACAATTTTTATGTGTATTTATATATGTATTTTAGAAAGAAGTTACAGTGTAACATTTCATTGAAGATTAAAAGTTTTGAGTTTTCTTTTAGTGTATGTTGTGCCTCATACTTGAACCCAGTAGATGGTGGTACTACAGCTAAACTTGTTGTAGCCACTGTGGTTCCTGTAACTGATGGGTTGCCGGTTCAAACTCCCCACATCCATCTCAGTTGTTGAGTCCTTGAGCAAGGCACCAAACCTGCCTTGCCTGCTGTTAGTCAGAAGTCCGATGGCGCCGATTGTGTAGCAGCTTCTATCAGTCTGCCCTGCTCAAAATGACAACCATACACAAGTTATTTCAAAAAGATGCATTACTGAAACTACTGCCGATCGATTTATTCAGGCTGTTCCTTCAACTGCTATACACTCCTGTACTTCTCTGAGTGATTTAACAGACAAGTTTATTTTTAAAATTCAGAAGGTTATTGACACCATTGCTCCTGTTACTACAAAAGTAATCTCTGGGAAACGTAAACCACCTTGGAGAAATTTTGAGTCAGTTAGAAAAGGAAAAAAAAGAGTCCCGGAAAGCAGAACGTCGGTGGCGTAAAACTAAAGTACAAACCCATTTAGATATCTTCAAAGATAAACTGAGAAATGCAAGAGTTTTTTTTTTTTTTCCAAATGTCATCTCTACCTCTGCCAACAACTCTCGTGCTCTGTTCTTGATTGTTGACAGATTGACAAATCCACCTTCTTCTGTTAACTGTAAATTTTTCTCCTCTGAGGCCTGTGACAAATTGACCACCTTTTTCATTAATAAAACGGTGAAAATAAGGGAGACAGTGAACTCCTCTGTGTCTGTTGTTAGGAAACAATTAACTATATTTTCCACCAAACAGGACTTACCTAGGATCACAGCAAAAAGCCCAGTGTTAATTTAACTCCCACAGAGTGGATTTTAACACTTTTTCAGTGTTTATATAGTCCACACTCTTCAGAGTTAAATTAACACTTTCAATATAGTTAAAATTTTAACACTTTATCAGAGTTACTTATTTAACTCACAAAACAGGGTTCATCCATATAATGGATAACACTGATCCAAGAACAAAATGTACCACTTTTAGTGTTGATTTAACATTTTCAAGTATTATTTACTCCAAAAAAAGTTACTTTATGATTATGATTAATTATAATAATTATTAAGAAAAAACATTTGACACAAGTACATTAATTTTGAACACTTTATTTTTGCAGCTGTGTTTCCAACATTTTAAATTGTGGTACGATGAACAAGCATTCATTAGAAACGCCATAAGAGTTTTGAATATCAAAAGGCTTATGAAATTTAAGTTTTCTTTACTAAATTCTTCACTTTGAACAATCCTGAAAGCATGATGATGATCATCAAATGTTTCTGTGAATAGCTGTTTAGATAACAAAAGAAAGGTATTGTCAACTAAAAGTACATCACTTATCGGACAAAACACTGGCATCTCATCTTGAATTGTGCTGCAAACAGCAAGTCCTGGTCTGTATTCAACACCCTCAACTCTAACCCAGCTGGTTGAGAAAACATCTCCTGATGAAATCATTTGAAGCATTTCTTTGTTGACCACATCTTCATCTTTAAGTGAAAATGGTTTGAGAGGCCCATGCTCATTTTCTTTAATACTTATTGTTTCCCAATGATAAGCTGTGGCCATCTGATGCTTTTTCGCAAGTGATTTGGTTATATTTTTAAAGTTTTTAAAATATTCTTTAAATATTTTGTGTTTAGCCTCAAACCTCATAGACCACATATGTAACAATGGACCTATTTTCCTAATGGAAGATGGATAGTGGATCATAAAATGATGCTTAGGTATCAAATTTCGATGTGAATACAAGAACTTAAAGAGTCTATGGTGTTCAACAATCAAATGCTTCAAATATATCGTCATACCCATAGTGAGAATAGGAGAAAAGACAATGTTCACAAAATGTGCTTTGAATAGCTCATCAAATGCTCCAAGAGAACCGTTTGTCTGGCATGGGATGAGGCACTTATCCATGACGATGTAGAAGCTGTCAATCTTGCTTCTCTGACGCCCAACAGCAAGGAGGTATGGCTGCAGACCCTGTTGACCCCGGAGATGCTCCTCTAAACTGCAGCATGACTAAAATTAAAAAGATATACACCAAACATAAGAAACAAAACATACAGCTTTACGATACACGTTACATCGAAAATAAATGTAAGTATGCCCAGACATCTTCAAAGCTGTCATTCAAACATCTGTATTTATGCATGTCTATAAAAGGAAATAGACAGATAATTTTGCATATTTTAAATTTCAATTACCTTATGAAAGACAACAAGTCTCTCAACTGCATCACTTGCACTGATTTTTGGAGACTTCTGTCCTCCTGGTTGCGGTGGAAGGAGATGTAAGAGAAGTAACAGCGAGGCCGTTCCTTGGTCATAGCCTGAGGACAAATTTATAAAAGTTTTCAGATATAATATCAGAACTTTATGAGTACTCTGAGCAGTCAACTATCTTCAGATATATCTAGGTACTTACTAGATGTGTTAGCAGACAAAAAATATTGTTACATTCTTAGCAGACACTGAGTTATTAGGATTCTCAGGTTTTTGCTTCTTGTGTGGTATCTCATCCATTAGTATTGTTGATGTTGATGCATTTGAGTCGAAGCTCGAGTCAGACTCAGAAGCAGATGACCATTCTGAGAACTCTGAAGAAAGAGACAATAGACATCAGTGACATTCTTTGGTAAAATCTGTATAACAGTATATTTAATTTGCTTTGGTATCTCACCATCATAGCAGAAAACTGTCAGTACCACATTGCCTTGTCTAAGGAGGTCACTGAATATTTCTTCGTCAACTTCAGTATCTGTTTGTATGTAACTTTGCCTTCAGGTGGCAGGCAAAATCGTTCAATGACTGAAAAAACAAGGCAAGATTTAGAGCCATCCATCCATCTTCTGTTCACCCTTGTCCCTAATGGGGTCGGGAGGGTTGCTGGTGCCCATCTCCAGCTACGTTCCGGGCGAGAGGCGGGGTACACCCTGGACAGGTCGCCAGTCTGTCGCAGGGCAACACAGAGACATACAGGACAAACAACCATGCACACACACACTCACACCTAGGGAGAATTTAGAGAAACCAATTGACCTGACAGTCATGTTTTTGGACTGCGGGAGGAAGCCGGAGTACCCGGAGAGAACCCACGCATTCACAGGGAGAACATGCAAACTCCATGCAGAAAGACCCCGGCCGGGAATCGAACCCAGGACCTTCTTGCTGCAAGGCAACAGTGCTACCAACTGCGCCACTGTGCAGCCATTTAGATTTAGAGCCTAATTCTGTAATTAGCTGGATTTTTTTAAACTAACAGTTACTTGATATGGATCATGTGATTAGTATAAAACATATTAATGAAAATACAATGGATTACTCTTTTTACTTACCACAAATGTGTAAAATATGTGTTAAATAGACATAGATTGAAAAGAATAATGCCCATGCCCCACACAGGTGTTAAATAACAAACCTTTCTCATGAAACTGATTAAAGTCATCCATCTGTTCCCTTGACTTTATACCCACAAGTTTATTCCTAAAGGTCTTTTATGTTTTTGCTCCTGATCTTTTACAAAAAATTAATAAGTCACTCTCCTCTGGAGTCTTCCCTCAGGCTTTAAAGACAAGTGGTTATGGGATTTTTTACGGGATAGAAATATTCAAGTAAAAATAGGATGTCAGTTTTCGAAATTATGTAAAATAGAAAATGGAACACCTCTAGGAAGTGTGGTAAGTCCAACATTATTTTCAGTTATGATCAACGACATTTTTAAAGAATTATCCATCGGTTTTGGTAAGTCACTTTTTGCTGATGATGGAGCATTATGGACAAGGGGAAGAAATGTGGACCATCTTATTGTTAAAATACAGGAAGGTATAGATAAAGTGGGTAAGTGGGGAGTAAAGTGGGGCTTTAAATTTTGAAAAGACAAAAGTAATGTTTTTCACAAATAAAAAAATAGGGGTTGAAAAAAAGTTGTGTTTATATGGGTAAGAGTTAGAAAGGGTTGATTGGTTTCGTTTTTTGGGAGTAGTTTTTGATAAGAAACTAACTTGGGGAAATCATATAGAACATATTATGGAGAAGAATAAAAAGGTTCTAAACATTATGAGGTGTTTAGCTGGGTTGACATGGGGTGCGAATTTCGATTCCCTTAAAAATATATGTGTCTCTAATTAGATCAAGAATAGATTATGGGAGTGTGGTGTATGGATCAGCAGCTAAAACTAGGTTAAAAAAGTTAGATGTTATTCAAGCCAGAGCACTGAGAATATGTTTAGGGGCAGTTAAATCAACACCAATATGTGCATTACAAGTAGAGTCAGGAGAAATGCCATTATGCATTAGAAGACAGCAGCTAATGGTCAATTATTGGATAAGTTTAAAAGGACATAATGCAGATCACCCGGTTAAGAAATTATTAGGAGAGTGTTGGGAAAGAGGAAAGAAACAAATTGATAGCTTTGGGTGGGTTGGGGATGATAGAGCGGAAATGTTTAATGTATATTATAAGGAATTTAGTCCAACTGTATTGTGGCCTTTGAGACCGACATGGACTTGGAAATATATTAATGTAGACAGAACACTAACAAATATTAGGAAAAGGAACATATTAGATACTTGCCAAGAATTTTATAATCAAATGCAGAATAAATATAATGAATATTTGCAAATTTATACGGATGGGTCGAAAGACCCTAAAAGTGAAGCAACCAGTATAGCCGTAGTGATTCCTGAATTAAAGATTAGTATTTCAAAAAGAACATCTGATTATTTGAGTGTATTCGCGGTAGAACTAGGTGCTATTTTAATAGCTTTAGAATGGGTGGAGGAAACTGATAGGAATAAAATAATAGTTTGTAGTGACTCTCTATCTGCATTGACGAGTATCGGAAAGGGACGTACAAAAAATCATCAAAATATTTTATATGAGATTATGGCGGTTCATCATAGGATATGTGAACAAAATAAAAATGTTGTATTATTCTGGACTCCTGCTCATGTAGGTATTATGGGGAATGAAAGAGCGGACAGGCTGGCGAAGGAGAAAATTAAAAAGATGATATTGATATGCAAATAAAGTTATCCAAATCTGAAGGCAAAAGTATAATTTGGAAAGAAAGCAAGAAGATATGGGAAGTTAGGTGGGTAAATGAAATAAATGGAAGACATTTATTTAGAATACAAAATACAGTCGATGTAGAAAGGATCAGAGGATTAAACAGGAGGGAAGAGATAATTATAAATAGAATAAGAACTGGGCATAGTTTCCTAAACGGAACTCTTTTTAAGATGGGGAAACATCTTACTGGTTTATGTAGATGGTGTGATGAAGTAGAAACAGTGGAACATGTTTTGATTAAATGTAGGAAATACGCAAGTCAAAGAAGATTATTAAAAACAGAACTAGGTGTTAGTAGGGAATTGAAATTTGACAAGGTGATCGATCAGCTGAATAGTATTGAGGGGAAAAAGAAGATTTTTCGTTTTTTAAAAAACACTGGGATTTTTAAGAGTCTTTGAGGAGTAGGTGGTAGGAGGCAATAGAGGGCAGTAGTGCAACATAATTGGATGCAAGCTGCCGTTAAAATCTAAAGAAGAAGAAGAAGAAGACAAAGAAAATGGCGCATGGTCTGTTTGGTTGAATGTTCGACTGTTTCTCTAAACGAGTTTATCAACGAGCCGTTAACTGCTGCTGAAGAAACATTCACAGAGTTTAAAGAAATCATCGTCAAGTCGGAGGAAGAGATGGATGATCATCGCAGACTGCTGGATTTCTCCCGGAGGCCCCAGATAATCTTACACCGAATAGGTAGGAACCAGCAGCGTTTGGATGCAGGTTAAGGTCTAAATGTCTGCACCTTTCTGTATGAGGATCATTTTAGTAAATGTTCTTTTCCCGTATAAATGTTTTGTTAACCGGTAAATGAACGCAGGAATCACAATTACGCTGTGAAAATGGCTTATTGATGTAGAAATAAAATGACCTTTTATGGCTTTTCCTCCTTTAACTACACGAAGCTGAAGTTGGTTTGGGATTTGTGAAACTTTTATCTGATTTGTGAAACTTTTTTCTGATTTGTGAAACTTTATGTAACAGACGGCTGCAGAAGATCTTTCCTTCCAACAACCATCTCCATCTACAATAACTCTTGGAAGAATTCATGAGTAACACCAACATTTAATTTCCCATTAGGATTAATAAAGTGGGTTTGAATTAGAATTGAATTGGAATTTTAAAAAACTGCATGGAACAAGTGTGAATAGTAATCTAAACTTTAGTGAAGTTTCACAAATCCCATACATAAATTAAAATATTCTATTAGAGAAGAATAATCTAGTCCAGGTTTGAAATACGTAGTTGTTGTAGTTTTGGCATTAGAGCAGTTTTAATATGAGCTGGATGCAAAGATGGGTAAAAATGGCATTTTATTGAAGTTCTACAAATCGGATAAAAGTTTCACAAATCACAAAGATAGTTTTAAGTATTCTGCTGTTAGTTGAAAATAATCTTGTCCAGGTTTCAAGAGTTTAGGTGTTATGGTAGTTTGGGAATTGTAGCAGTTATACTATAACAGAGATTAAAAAGTGGTGAAATCAACCTTTATTGAAGTTTCACAAATCAGAAACATGGTTATAAATATTCTGCTGTGAGAGCAGATTAACCCAGTCCAGGTCAGAAGAGTCTAGCTGTCGTAGTTTTTTTTTATATATATATATATTTAATCTTTTATTTGGAAAGGCAAGTTACAATTACATTGTACAATTCAACGTCCAACACAGTGGAAATATAAGAAGGAATAGCATAAGCCAATCCAGGTTTTTTTTATTTTTTTTTTACAGTAACCAAACAACCATAACACAAGAGCGAGTGGGGGATAAAGGAGGGCCAGATCTAATTCTTCTTATGTTATGAGAAAGAAAACACAATCAAGAGCATAATTTTGCCATAATCCTAAGCCAGGGTACAATACACTGCACAACAGTATTTGCATGTGATTGACATATTTAGTTCACAGGAATGACTGATTTTACATAGTTTGTCCATTTAGACCAGATCCTGAAGAACGATTCCCTTCGACCTTGTACAGAAAAAGATAACTTCTCCAGAATGTAAATGTCCTGTACAATATTGACCCAGTCCTCCACTGTAGGTGCTTCAGGCTTTAACCATTTTCTAGTGATTGACTTTTTGCTCGCTGCCAAAAGCATTAACAGCAGTTTTTTATCATCCAGAGTCCAGTTATCAAATGAAATGTTTCCTAAATATAGGGATTCACATTTACATGGGATTCTTTCAGTAAAGATGTTATTTAGGTGTGAACACAGTTGCTCCCAAAAAACTTTAATCACAGGACAACCCCAGAAGATGTGATGATGATTTGCCCCGTTTGTTCCACAGAGTCTCCAGCATGTGTCTCCGCTGCCCCGATGCTTTTTCTGAACTGGAGTTACAAAATATCGAACCGTATTTTTCCAGCAGAACTGTCTCCATGTATTGGAGCTCGAGGTCATCCAGTGTAATTTGTTAATCTGTTCCCAGTCTCCAGTTGAGATGGATAGGCTTCCTTCTTTTACCCACTTGTTTCTTATGTAGTTTGTGTCACCTTGTTTAGAGGATAGAATACCATTGTACAGCAAGGAGACAAGTTTCTTGCATGAACCTGACTTCAACAAAGACAAAAACACCTTAAAAAGTCCAGGTTTGGCTGCTTCCCAATTGTCACGTATATTGTGATTAAAATAATCCCTAACCTGTAGATATCTAAAGAAGTCATCCCTCTCCAGCCCTTTAGATCTCTGAAGCTCCTCAAAACTCTGAAACACCCCCTTCTGGGTAAATGTATAGTAAGTGGTTAATCCTTTTTGGATCCATCCTCCAAATCTTCTGTCAATCTTGTTCGGTTTAAAAGCTGAATCAAAGGCACACCATCTGAGTATTTTTATCTGGTTACCCACTCCACAAATTTTAATTACCCTTCTCCAAGAATCCAGCATTGTGTGTAGCATTGACTCATGTGGTATATTCAGCCCCTCCTGTAAATCCTTGTCCATTAGCACTGATATTAAAGGTATTCCTTCCACTGTTGTTCCTTCCAAATCTTTCCACTTTGCATCGTAGGATGGAGAGCTTAGACAGAACACTGGTCTTAGCTGAGCTGCAAGGTAATAAATCTGTAGATTGGGAAGACCCAGTCCACCTTTCTCTTTCTTTAACTGCAGCGTTTTATACCTAACCCTTGCCTTTTTCCCCTGCCAAATATATTGAGATATTAATCTTTCCCACTCTATGAAGCGCCTTTCTGGTATCAAGATAGGTAAACATTGAAATAGGTATAGGAAGCGCGGGAGAATGTTCATTCTGACCGACTCCACTCTGGAGTGTAAATTTGAGAAAGGGATCAGATTCCACCTCTGTATGTCTGATTTCAGATTTGAAATTAGGGGCCCATAGTTGGCATAGAGAATCCTGGAAAAATCCTTGGGCAAAGTGACCCCTAAATATTTTATGGATTCTGCTTCCCAGTTCCAATTGTACAGGCTCCTAATATTGTTCTGTGGGTTATAGTTTATCGTTAAAACCTGAGTCTTGGTAATGTTTATCTTGTAACCAGAGAGCGAACCATATTCCTCGATCGCCTCCATAAGTACAGGTAGAGTTTGAGCTGGGTTTGTTATGGTTAACAATAAATCGTCCGCGAACAATGACAACTTTTGTTTCCCGGATGCCATGTGAACACCAGTTATGTCTGTCCCCTGTCTTATCCACTGACTTAACGGTTCTATGAAAAGGGCGAAGAGGAGCGGCGAAACACAGCATCCCTGTCTTGTACCCCTTTCCAAAGTAAAGGGATCAGAAAGGTCTCCGTTAATTTTAATCTTAGCCGATGGTTTATTGTACAAAGCTGCAATGACATCTATTATGGTCTGGTGGAACCCGAACCTGGACATAACTTTGTAAAGAAAAGACCATCTGACCGAGTCAAAGGCCTTCTCCGCATCCAGACTCAGTACAAGAGTCTCTATTTTTTGTTGAGCTACATGATTTAGAATATGCAAGGTTTTTCTGATGTTATCCTGCGTCTGTCTCTGTCTGATGAAGCCTGTTTGGTCCTTATGGATTATCACTGGCAATATGTTTTCCATTCTCTGTGCGATTATAGCAGTAAATAATTTATAATCAATATTTAGCACGCTTATTGGCCTATAGTTTCCGCATTCCAACTTATCCTTTCCCTCCTTAGGAATTAGCGAAATAATTGCGTCTCTCCATGAAGGAGGGATTATTTTCTTTTCCATTACATTGTTAAAAGCTCTTAGTAAAACAGGGACTAGCTGATCTTGCATTTCTTTGTACCACTCGGAGGTAAACCCATCCGTTCCTGGAGATTTCCCCCCTTTCAACTTTCTGATCACTGATCTTAGTTCTGCTTCAGTTATCTCTGATGTTAATTGTTCGTTTTGCTCGTCTGTAATGTTGGGCAGAGAGAGTTGGGAAAGGAATGTATCTATTTGCTGTTCATTATTCAATTTGGGTTGGGAATATAGAGTTTGGAAAAAATCTCTAAAGCATTTTTGAATCTTTTCTAGGTTTGTTTCAACCATATTTGTGTATATATTCTGTATTTTGTGAATAGTTCTATCAGCTTGTTGTTTTCGTAATGTAAATGCTAGGAGCTTCAGAGATTTTCCCCCTGCTTCATAATATTTCTGTTTAGTGAAGAGAAGTTTCTTTTGTATTTCTTGTATGTTTAAATTATTCAGTTCTTTTTTCACCATCTCAATTTTAGCTCTTGTTGCCCTCTTGAACGATTTGGAATGTTCTTTCTGAAGTTTTTTTAGTTCCACTTCCAATTGAGTTTGTTTTTGTTGTCTAATTCTCTTTTCGTTGGAGGAAAAGGCTATTATTTTCCCCCTGACTACCGCCTTTAGAGCATCCCAAAGTATTGCCGGACCCACCTCTTTATTATCGTTCTCTTCCAAATACCTTTTGATTTCAATTTTCATATTCTCCTTAAAGATTGTACTATTTAATAAGTTTGTATTTAGCCTCCAGAGCGTGGATCTGCTTTTTTCAGCTAGTTGAAGGGAGATATAGATTGGGCTGTGGTCTGAAATTGGACTATATCCGATCTCCCAATTTTTTAATTTATGCACATCATTTTTAAACATGAAGAAATAATCTATTCGTGAATATACATTGTGGGAAGAGGAATAATGTGTGTAGTCACGACTGGTTGGATACTTATCCCTCCATACATCCACTAATCCCAGCTCGTCCATCATATTTTTCATTCTTTTACTAATATTTTTCGAGTTTGTTTTCCCATTTGATGAGTCCAGATTTGGGTTTAACCTAATATTAAAGTCCCCAGCACATATCATTACACCCTGACTTTTTGTTGCTGCTAATTCAAGTATTTTCTTATAAAATGACCAGTCGCTACCAGGTGGGGCGTACAGGAATAATAGACTTATCAGGATGCCATCTATTATTCCTGTAATTAAAATATAACGACCCTCCCTGTCTTTATGTTCTGCAACATGTTCATAATACAAGGAGCTAGATATTAAAATCGCAACCCCTCTTCGCTTCCCGGAGCTGTGGGAAGAAAAATAGACAGATTTAAACCCCATCTTGTTCAGTTTAGCATGTTCAGAGTCATCTAGATGGGATTCCTGCAGCATTGCTATGTGAACCTTCTCTTTTCTGAGTTTAGATAAAACTCTCCATCTCTTAATTGGATTATTTATGCCATTTATATTGAAAGAAACCACCTTTAACTGTGTCCTCCCCATTTGTGTAATTTTCTCCGGCATGTCACAGATGACCCTGAAGATCCCCCACCACTCACTAGAACTAATATAAACAGAATGTAAACAGGTGAACCAGAAACAAACATGTAAACAGGAACCATGAAAAAACAGAACATGTTCAACATCCAAAGCAGGGGTCTGTTGACTAGACCCTGTTGGGCCGCTTGAAAACAGCCCAGAAGGGAAAAACCTCCCATATCTTTAAGGAGGGCCCTTACAGGTGGCAGCAGCCCAAATAAGAGAGAACCCCAAACAAACCTTTTTTAACGTCCCATCATTCTTAAAACCTTCACTTAAAATACTTGACCGCATAATCAATCACATAATGTATGCGGATGATTTGGTAATCTTATGCCCATATAGTGCTGGCCTTCAACAATTACTAAGGGTCTGCTCCCAATATGGATGTGATTTTGATGTCAAATATAACGCTAAGAAAAGCAATGTCATGATTGTTAGAAGTAGAGCAGATAAGCATCTGATAACCCCTGACTTCTCTTTATCTGGCATTGTCCTCAATATATACAATGAAATTAAATATCTGGGACATTACATAACTGATGACCTATCTGATGATCGTGACATTCGTAGGC
Organism: Xiphophorus hellerii; assembly: GCF_003331165.1. Classification (NCBI taxonomy): domain Eukaryota; kingdom Metazoa; phylum Chordata; class Actinopteri; order Cyprinodontiformes; family Poeciliidae; genus Xiphophorus; species Xiphophorus hellerii. Next base: position 7,641,487 of record NC_045684.1, on the reverse strand, counting down.
AGTATTGCATGATGTATGCACAGGCTAATATTTTGATCAGAAAGTTTGGTATGTGTTCATCCTCTGTGAAGGTAGCTCTTTTTAAAGTTTTTTGTACTTCATTTTACACAGCCCATCTATGGCGAAGATATAAAAAAAGTAGCCTGCACAAACTTTATGTGGCATACAATGATGGCCTGAGGCTCCTACTCAAAGTGCCTAGATGGAGCAGTGCCAGCCACATGTTTGCACATAACGCTGTTCCCACATGTGCAGCTGCGCTCAGGAATCTCATGTATAAATGTATGTGTAGATTACCCGTGTCACACAATAATATAATAGCAATTTTAGTAAACCCTGTTTTTAGTACAGCGAGATTTTTCTCAAGATTGTGGAAACATTGGCGTCATCATTTATTTGTGGCTCAGTGACTGTCATATTCCTTTTTGTTTTTTTCTTTTCTTTTTGTTTTTACTATGGACCTCTTTTGTGTCTGAAATAAAGATTGATTGATTGATTTAAAACAGCCCTTTATACACTTATCTCTGAGAGGAAAAACCAGGGAGGGAAAGTGATGTATCCTTCAGTTCTCAGGTCGCAGGTGGAGATGTTCTTCTGAAAGCTCGGAGCCTCTCTTTGTAATTTTCTCCTCTTGTAGAACCGGAGGAGCCTTTCTGTTTCCTCCCCTCCTTTCTGCTCAAGGACAGATGCTCAATCTGCTCCTTCAGAGAAGCTGGAGATCTGATGACTTTAACTTTGTAGCCCCTTTTAGCCATGTCCTCGGTGGTTTCCTCAATGGTGTCGTAGGTTCTGGACCCTTCTTTATGTTTCACTCGCAGCCTCGCCGGGAAGAGCGTCTGAAACGGGACCCCGTTCTCTTTCAGGACCCTCCAAACCTCGGTGTACTCTCTGCGCTTTCTGAGGATGGCTGGTGGATAATCATGATCCAGATTTATTTGTTTTTCACACCAGACAAAACCCTTACGCTGCCAAGCCTTGCGAAGCAACAGCTCTTTATATTTGAAACTCAGAAATTTCACAACGATGGACCGTGGCAGCGCTCCCTCCGGTGGCTGCGGTCCCAGCGCCCGATGTGCTCGCTCAATCTGCATGTCTGGCCCGCTGTCCTCCAGACCGAGCCCCTCTTTAAGTAAAGTTTCCACAAATGCAACCACGGAGACACAGTCCTTTTCAGCCCCCTCTGGAACACCATAGATCCTGATATTCTCTCTCCTGGAACGGCTCTCCAGGTCTACCAGCTTATCTTCCAGACTCATGTGTAGCTTTAGCAACTCTGCTACCACTTCCTCCGTGTTTTGAGTTCGCTCCTCTGTCTTCTCCAACCGCTCCTCTACTTCACTTATCCTTGCGTTTGCTTTTCGTATTTCCTCTTTAATAGTCGAGAGTTGTGCCTTGGTTTCCTGGCGGAACCCTCTCAGTTCTTCCAATAAAATTTCTAGGCTAGCCATTCCGTCCTATTAGCTTAAAGCTACGATACGTTAGCTGAACCTGTTCGTGAAGTTTTTCGTCCTCCCTCTTCTAATTTTATTGTCGTTGGGGCTTCGTTGTCGTCTTAACCCCTCTAAATGGCTTTCGCAAGGCAATATTACTCAGCTGAACGGGAGTATTTCAGTAATTTCTCCGGTCACCTGGGGAGTTTCTCTACTGAGCAGCCATCTTTACGGTGTTCCGGCCGGAAGTCAGCTGTCGTAGTTTTTAAACTAGACTCTATTAAAGATGTGGAAGGTAGTGAAAAATTAAGTGGACTCGCCCTTTAGCCATTTCCCGAATCAGAAGCTGGAATCGGAAACCAACTTCAGCTTCGTCCAATGATCTCAGGTAATTACTAATTGGAACGTGCATATATAAGCTAGTAAAGCCTTGCAAAGCAAACAGCATGAAACAATAATAGAGGTGTTATTATCTGTCAAACTAAACCTCATATAAAAGTCCAATCAACAAGCCACTGCTGCATTGAGGTGATGTTTCATACGTAGGTGTAACACATGAGAAAACCCGGATCGTGACAGACGATGTGGAGTTTCAAATAATATCAAGTGGCCTAGGCTCTCCCTATTAAAAGTACCCAGGCAAGTCTGGCTTAAAATTATGAAACAGAAGTAGTATACAAAATATATTTTATTTATACATACTTTTATAATATTAAAAATAGACTTTATTATTCTAATTTAAAACCCAATGAAGCACAGCAACCCAGAACAAACACTAGGAGCAGTCTGAGACTTAAAACAACTGCAAACCAAATTAGTAGCACACACCACACACTACAGGATGATCGGTTACGAAATCGCAAGCGACAATCTTAGAGAACGATCAACGTTCTAAAATTGTCGTATGGAGAGGGGGGGGATTGTGTAGTGTGAACTATTGCATCGGGTAGTCGATGTGCCCATCTTCTCTATTTAAATCTAATTATTACTATAGGGCAACATGATATACAGACTTTATAATCTGCACTCTTTTGGTTGAATGCAGTATTTATTTCCACTTTGGCTTTATGTTGTTTAATTTTTGTTCAAGTAGATTTTTTATTAATGGAGACTGAGAATCCATGTTATTTATGGTTTTGGTTGTTTTGTTTTGTTCATCAGCTCCAGTGTTTAGTGTTCTTTTGAAAATAAAGTGTATCTATCTTTGGCAGGAAATCACATGCATTATTACGTCATTTCCATTAAATCAGTGTAAAATGGTCTTCAAACAATATTATCGTTTATCGCAATAATTTTTGAGACGATTAATCTTTCAGCAAATCGGGGGATAATGTTTCACAAGTAAGATGGACTTATTACAGTTTATATTTTGTGATTAGAATATTACTATACTGTATTTATGTCCACTGACAAAACAACAGCTAATATTAGCTATCAGCTTAGTGTAATACCGGGGTTCAGCCCCGCTATGAAGGCTAACCGAGATTTTGTAAATCTTAAAAAGTTTTAAATATTCCCTAACATTGATTTAGATTATTCCACACAAAGTGGCAAAGACTCTTATTTATATGAAATTCTTTCACTCTGTCTAAAGTAAAATAGCTCCTGTTTTTGTTTTGAAGGTTTCATAAAGACCATGTGAGGAAGAAGTGGGGAATGTCTTTAAGGAGAGACGGATTCACTGCACTGATGAATCTCAGCTGCTGAATCTCTCTTAAGCTCCTCCTCAGCTGGAAAACATGAATAAAACCTATATAGATATTATGTATATACGCATGTCCACATAAATATGTGTAGTTTTATGCATATTATTCAGCATTAATAATTATTTAAGCATCTTTATTTCTCTCTGATTGTATTATTTTGTGTTTGTATATTTATATAAATATGTATTGATATTACTAAATAACATATTTAAAAAATTATGACTGGTTGTGTGCTTTGTAAAATAATCATAATACAGAAATATCAACACATTCTATTCTGACTCTATTCTGTTTTCCCCACTAAGAATAGTTAAATATGCTCAACCTTATATCAGTCATTCAAAAATACTTTAAAAATTATTTCCTTGTAAATGTTGCTAACCTTTTAATAAGGTTTACAGAAAAATTGGTGAATATCTGTTTAGTATTTAGCGAGTTATGATTGATAAATGCGCTGATACGTCATTGAGTCTGTTAAACATAAAGCTGAGTGGAACGGTCGACCGCTCCAAGATGGCCGCCTTAAATCTCTTCAGTAACAATAGGCAAGAGCGGTCCATGAGGCGTTTATTTATAGTCTATGGGGAAAAGGGGCACAATGACTATGGGCAAAGGTGCATTCATGGGCCCAATATGGGTGGGAATTTACAGCTACTTTATGTAAACACATTTTTCAACTAATACACCAAACAGTTACATAAATAGAAGAAGTTCAATGTCCAAAAAACTTGAAAATTGCTTTTATAGTTTATTTTTCCCCGTTTGACAAGCAAATAACAAAGATCAAACTTTTCATTAGTGATGTGTTGAGTAATGAAGCGGGTAAGACGGAGAACTCACCTAAACCTGAGCAGTTAAATTTTTATTTTTTAGTAATAAATCGTTGTCCCTGGTGACATAGCGAGTAACAAGCCAGTCACAACCCTCTTTTCTATTTGTTTCTAGTTTTCTTTTGGATCTAGCCATTGTTTCATACAACCAGATTAATCAGAATTTATGTATCAGAATCACAAACATTTTAAACTTGTTTATTCATTGTAAAGCTTCATGTTGTTTTCACGTTGCCTATTTTACATATATTGTCCAGTTGATGTCACAGTAGAGCAAATGAAGCACCGCGGTGCATCGGCTCATGAGTCGAATGATTGGATGGAGTTCCTCAGGGCTTTTAAAAATGTGGACTAAAATGAAATTTGAATATAATTTATAGTATTTGTTTAAAATCCGTTCATTTGAGAATTCTCCAAATGTCAGCTGGATATGTCGATTCATCTATATCTCTGTCTACGCTCTTGAATTTTCAAATGGTTTTTTGTTAATTTCTGCCTTAAACGATTTACTTCAGTAAAGTTAACAATTACTCTTTTTCTCTGTTTTCTTCTCCAGATTCCCTGAAGTGTAACGTTTATAACCAGGAGAGGAGATCCACTCTGGACCAGGAGGAGTTAGAACCTGTGCAGGTGAAACAAGAACAGGAAGAGCCTGAAGATTATCAGATAAAAGTGGAAGAGAAAGAAGTTTACTGCAGTGAAGATGAAGAACAGATTGGATTGAAACAGGAGACTGATACCTGCATGGTGGTTCCTGTTGATGAGCAAACAGACCACATTGAATCAGAACCAAACAGGAACCAAGTCATCTTCCAGGAAGCTGCTGAAGCTGAGAACCAAAATCAGGAAAGAAGAAAACCTTTCTCATGTGACATCTGTAAAAACCGTTTGACTTTCAAATCTGTTTTTGATATTCACATGAGAACTCATACGGGTGAAAAGCCGTTTTCATGTGTGAACTGTGGAAAAGGTTTTAGTCACAAACAGCATTTAACTCGGCATATGATGATTCACACTGGTGAAAAGCCGTTTTCATGTGTGACCTGTGGAAAAGGTTTTAGTCACAAGCAGCATTTAACTCGGCATATGATGATTCACACTGGTGAAAAGCCGTTTTCATGTGTGACCTGTGGAAAAAGTTTTAGTCACAAACAGCATTTAACTAAGCATATGATGATTCACACAGGTGAAAAGCCGTTTTCATGTGTGACCTGTGGAAAAGGTTTTAGTCACAAACAGGTTTTAACTCGGCACATGATGATTCACACAGGTGAAAAGCCGTTTTCATGTGTGAGCTGTGGAAAAGGTTTTAGTCAAAAACAGAATTTAACTCAGCACATGATGATTCACACTGGTGAAAAGCCGTTTTCATGTGTGACCTGTGGAAAAGGTTTTAGTCACAAACAGGTTTTAACTCAGCACATGATGATTCACACAGGTGAAAAGCCGTTTTCATGTGTGAGCTGTGGAAAAGGTTTTAGTCAAAAACAGGTTTTAACTCAGCACATGATGATTCACACAGGTGAAAAGCCGTTTTCATGTGTGAACTGTGGAAAAGGTTTTAGTCAAAAACAGAATTTAACTCAGCACATGATGATTCACACTGGTGAAAAGCCGTTTTCATGTGTGAAATGTGGAAAAAGTTTTAGTCACAAACAGGTTTTAACTAAGCACATGATGATTCACACTGGTGAAAAGCCGTTTTCATGTGTGAACTGTGGAAAATGTTTTAGTCGAAAACAGCATTTGACTCAGCACATGATGATTCACACTGGTGAAAAACCATTTTCATGTGTGAACTGTGGAAAAAGTTTTGGTCAAAAACAGCATTTAACTCAGCACATGATGACTCACACAGGTGAAAAACCATTTTCATGTGTGACCTGTGGAGAAAGTTTTCGTCACAAGGTGAGTTTAATTCACCACTTGAGGCGTCACACAGGTGAAAAGCAGTAGAAGTATTTTCCATACATGTTCTATGTTGAGGTTCACTATAGAACTGATTTGGTTTAAAACTAGAATGAAAGACTGGAGGGGTTTCATGTCTATAAAGCTGAAAATTGTTGTATTTGTTAAATGTGATCATTTGGATACTTGGAGAAGTGCAACCATGATACATTTTCCTTCAGAGATGCTTTCTTGTTTTTTTTTTTTGGTATATTCTGTATCAAAAAACAATAATGATAAACTATGTTATTGTATTAACTTACTGTTTATGTCAAACTGTATGTTGTGTGTGTACAACGTGAAGAGCAGAGGGCTCAGCACACAGCCCTGAGGAGTGCCAGTACTGATGCTGATAGATGAAGAGGCTTGGGGGCCCACTGACTATTTCATGCATTAACAGAGTTTGACCGGACATGGACTCCCTTCCAGAACATTCTCACATGATTGGACTTGAGGGATTGATTTGTATTATTCTGTACCATAGAGAGAGTTAGTGGGGTTTATTTTAAAAGTTTTTAAAATCAAAACTAGAATGTACAGAATTGAGTGTTTTTTTTTTTTTAATCTGGAAAAAAATATTTGCGATATTTTTGTCTTTAAAGTAAAATGAGATTGAGTTTTCTTTCAAATTATATTAACCAGTTTTACTCTGATTAAAATCTTTTCAAATGAAATAAAATGGATTTGTACTTTAAGGAAAATGCAAGATTCACCACAAATTAATTTTCCTGCTTTGATTGCCAGAGCCGGCACAAGGCATAGCAAACTAAGCAGCCGCTAAGGGCCCCAGGGCCACTAGGGGGCCCCCTCAGTGGAGCTGATTTTATTTATTTTTCTTAGTAATAATTTCTGTCATAATATCAAAACCACACAATGTCACTATTAAGTGGTTTGTTTTTACAATAATATATATATTTGATAATGTATGTAGAAATTATTTCTTTATTGATAGAAAGAAACAATATGCTCTTGGCGGTCCCTGGTGGCCGCGGTAGGTACCGCACGCTTCGCTGGTAACATGAGCCTCATCCAAACGTGAAAAGCTCCGGTCAGAAGACAAGTCAGCAAAACAATGTCTCCAAAAAGGACTTATCCTTCAGGAAGGGAGAAAAGAAAGGAAGAATAGAAAAAAGCCAAGATAAAGGTTTGTTTTAATGTGTCTTGGTAATGTCATGTAAAAGATTTGTAAAGCTGCTAACAGAAAATTAGCTTGAATGGTCCAGATCAACAGCCCAACATTTATAGGGTCTTTGTGTTTGTGTGAACCTGAGTTTAAACTTTAAATGAGTTGATTCTCATGGTTGGCTCTGTATATTTCTCAGGTATTTTTGGCTTCAAAACTCCGTGTTTGATAAGGTTTGATAACAATAACTTAAACTTCTCAATGTTTGACATTGTCTAGCAAAATGTTTTTACGTCAGGCTACATAGCTGCTACATGGATGAGCTGCTCTATGCTGTAGTTGGTGATTTGTTGTTTGCAGCTGAGCATAATCATTTTGTGGCCAAAACAAACATTATTTTTACATCAACTTCTAAATTATGTTAAAATCATTTGAAGGATCAGAATCAGTCCAGTACTGGTACCGGTCCACATTGTAGAGGAGAAAGACTCACATGGTATAAATTACAATTTTTAACTATTTGTTAGATTTTAAATTTCTTATTTTCATATGTCCTCATTTATCTTACTTTAATTTGCTTTTTCTAGCAGCTGTTAACTTCTGTAACTAGGGTTTCCCAAGTCTGAATAAAAAGAGGAGCAGCGAGAGGGGAAATTTAGAGTGAACTGCAATAGACGCTGTTTCAAAGTTATAATAATTTATTAAAATAAAAACAGTAAAATTAAATAATACCTCTATGTAGATGAGAAGAAGTTAGGAAAAACTAAGCTGAGTTGCCGAGGCTTGGCGGTAGGTGCTGACAGGTTCTGGATCGGAGGCTCCCGAGCAAAGAATCACCAAACACCGTGACGTCACACACTCGTTGGATTTCCCTCAATCGATTTATGTTGATCACGGGACAGCCACAGCAACAGGGGGCGCCACCATCTGGGCCAAACGCACCACCTTCAATCCTCAGAGCTAAAAAAGAAAAAAATACAAACTATTATTAAAATACCGGTAGAAAAATCAAATAGATAAAACCGGTAAAAGTCTTTTACACTCGACCACCAGCACCGCACAATTCAGTGAACAAGCCGGTGCTGATCGGCTCTCAATAAGCCACAGGATGGGCGGAACCAGCGGTAACTCCGAACAAAGCAGCAGCGATCATTGTGGATATACGGAAACTATAGGAAAGGTTCTGATCTGGTGGAGTGAAGAAACTGTGAAACATGTTGCGGGATGTAGGAGATACGAATCAGAAGACAATATTAACTTTGGATTTGTGGAAAACTGGAATACTAATATTGTATTTGTTTTATTCAGATAAAGTGGAAGAAAAGATTTTACGTCTTTCAAAGAGAACTGGCACTGTATGAGAAATCTTTAGATGTGATGATCGTAAGATCCACAAGGTGGCGGTAATGCAATGACATGAATGAACGACAGTCATAAAATCCCAAAGAAGAAGAAGAAGAAGACAAAGAAAATGGCGCATGGTCTGTTTGGTTGAATGTTCGACTGTTTCTCTAAACGAGTTTATCAACGAGCCGTTAACTGCTGCTGAAGAAACATTCACAGAGTTTAAAGAAATAATCGTCAAGTCGGAGGAAGAGATGGATGATCATCGCAGACTGCTGGATTTCTCCCGGAGGCCCCAGATAATCTTACACCGAATAGGTAGGAACCAGCAGCGTTTGGATGCAGGTTAAGGTCTAAATGTCTGCACCTTTCTGTATGAGGATCATTTTAGTAAATGTTCTTTTCCCGTATAAATGTTTTGTTAACCGGTAAATGAACGCAGGAATCACAATTACGCTGTGAAAATGGCTTATTGATGTAGAAATAAAATGACCTTTTTATGGCTTTTCCTCCTTTAACTACACGAAGCTGAAGTTGGTTTCCGATTCCACCTAATTTTTCACTTCCTTTCGCATCTTTAATAGACTCTGGTTTAAAAACTGCAAGAACTACACTCTTCAAAACCTGGACTGGATTATTCTGCTCTAATAGCAGAATATTTAAATCCATGTTTGGGATTTGTGAAACTTTTATCTGATTTGTGAAACTTTTTTCTGATTTGTGAAACTTTTTTCTGATTTGTGAAACTTTTTTCTGATTTGTGAAACTTTATGTAACAGACGGCTGCAGAAGATCTTTCCTTCCAACAACCATCTCCATCTACAATAACTCTTGGAAGAATTCATGAGTAACACCAACATTTAATTTCCCATTAGGATTAATAAAGTGGTTTTGAATTAGAATTGAATTGGAATTTTAAAAAACTGCATGGAACAAGTATGAATAGTAATCTAAACTTTAGTGAAGTTTCACAAATCCCAAACATGAATTAAAATATTCTGCTATTAGAGAAGAATAATCTAGTCCAAGTTTGAAATACGTAGTTGTTGTAGTTTTGGCATTAGAGCAGTTTTAATATGAGCTGGATGCAAAGATGGGTAAAAATGGCATTTTATTGAAGTTCCACAAATCGGATAAAAGTTTCACAAATCACAAAGATGGTTTTAAATATTCTGCTGTTAGTTGAAAATAATCTTGTCCAGGTTTCAAGAGTTTAGGTGTTATGGTAGTATTGGAATTGTAGCAGTTATACTATAACAGAGATTAAAAAGTGGTGAAATCAACCTTTATTGAAGTTTCACAAATCAGAAACATGGTTATAAATATTCTGCTGTGAGAGCAGATTAACCCAGTCCAGGTCAGAAGAGTCTAGCTGTTGTAGTTTTTAAACTAGACTCTATTAAAGATGTGGAAGGTAGTGAAAAATTAAGTGGACTCGCCCTTTAGCCATTTCCTGAATCAGAAGCTGGAATCGGAAACCAACTTCAGCTTCATCCAATGATCTCAGGTAATTACTAATTGGAACGTGCATATATAAGCTAGTAAAGCCTTGCAAAGCAAACAGCATGAAACAATAATAGAGGTGTTATTATCTGTCAAACTAAACCTCATATAAAAGTCCAATCAACAAGCCACTGCTGCATTGAGGTGATGTTTCATACGTAGGTGTAACACATGAGAAAACCCGGATCGTGACAGACGACGTGGAGTTTCAAATAATATCAAGTGGCCTAGGCTCTCCCTATTAAAAGTACCCAGGCAAGTCTGGCTTAAAATTATGAAACAGAAGTAGTATACAAAATATATTTTATTTATACATACTTTTATAATATTAAAAATAGACTTTATTATTCTAATTTAAAACCCAATGAAGCACAGCAACCCAGAACAAACACTAGGAGCAGTCTGAGACTTAAAACAACTGCAAACCAAATTAGTAGCACACACCACACACTACAGGATGATCGGTTACGAAATCGCAAGCGACAATCTTAGAGAACGATCAACGTTCTAAAATTGTCGTATGGAGAGGGGGGGGATTGTGTAGTGTGAACTATTGCATCGGGTAGTCGATGTGCCCATCTTCTCTATTTAAATCTAATTATTACTATAGGGCAACATGATATACAGACTTTATAATCTGCACTCTTTTGGTTGAATGCAGTATTTATTTCCACTTTGGCTTTATGTTGTTTAATTTTTGTTCAAGTAGATTTTTTATTAATGGAGACTGAGAATCCATGTTATTTATGGTTTTGGTTGTTTTGTTTTGTTCATCAGTTCCAGTGTTAAATGTTCTTTTGAAAATAAAGTGTATCTATCTTTGGCAGGAAATCGCATGCATTATTACGTCATTTCCATTAAATCAGTGTAAAATGGTCTTCAAACAATATTATCGTTTATCGCAATAATTTTTGAGACGATTAATCGTTCAGCAAAATTTGTTATCGTGACAGGCCTAGTAGCAACAAGATAAAAAGCGACACTGACGTTACACAGAACCAGCCATAAGTGACACATCAAAAATGCATTTATCCTACCAGCAGCACATATATTGATGATCCTGCGGCGCCAGCGCTCATCCGACAGACATCCAACTGCACACAACAACACTCATAGCTTGGCTGCCACACCCGGTGCCTATCTGCACTAATAAGCCCCTCAATGCTGTGAACCGGAAGTGAAGGTGGGGAAAAGCATAGACATAATATAATGAGTAGACCCCGCATGGCTGCTCTGGCGTAGGAAATACGGCGGCCATCTTGGAGCGGTCGTCCCTCCTACTTGGCTAAACCAAAACAGCAGAAGATGCCTCAGCACTGCCAGATATTTGTGTTCAGATCGACAGACTAATGACGCGAGATCTCGGACGATAACGTTTCACAAGTAAGATGGACATATTACAGTTTATATTTTGTGATTAGAATATTACTATACTGTATTTATGTCCACTGACAAAACAACAGCTAATATTAGCTATCAGCTTAGTGTAATACCGGGGTTCAGCCCCGCTATGAAGGCTAACCGAGATTTTGTAAATCTTAAAAAGATTTAAATATTCCCTAACCTTGATTTAGATTATTCCACACAAGGTGGCAAAGACTCTTATTTATATGGAATTCTTTCACTCTGTCTAAAGTAAAATAGCTCCTGTTTTTGTTTTGAAGGTTTCATAAAGACCATGTGAGGAAGAAGTGGGGAATGTCTTTAAGGAGAGACGGATTCACTGCACTGATGAATCTCAGCTGCTGAATCTCTCTTAAGCTCCTCCTCAGCTGGAAAACATGAATAAAACCTATATAGATATTATGTATATACGCATGTCCATATAAATATGTGTAGTTTAATGCATATTATTCAGCATTAATAATTATTTAAGCATCTTTATTTCTCTCTGATTGTATTATTTTGTGTTTGTATATTTATATGAATATGTATTGATATTACTAAATAACATATTACAAAAATTATGACTGGTTGTGTGCTTTGTAAAATAATCATAATACAGAAATATCAACACATTCTATTCTGACTCTATTCTGTTTTCCCCACTAAGAATAGTTAAATATGCTCAACCTTATATCAGTCATTCAAAAATACTTTAATAATCATTTCCTTGTAAATGTTGCTAACCTTTTAATAAGGTTTACAGAAAAATTGGTAAATATCTGTTTAGTATTTAGCGAGTTATGATTGATAAATGCGCTGATACGTCATTGAGTCTGTTAAACATAAAGCTGAGTGGAACGGTCGACCGCTCCAAGATGGCCGCCTTAAATCTCTTCAGTAACAATAGGCAAGAGCGGTCCATGAGGCGTTTATTTATAGTCTATGGGGGAAAAAGGGCACAATGACTATGGGCAAAGGTGCATTCATGGGCCCAATATGAGTGGGAATTTACAGCTACTACATGTAAACACATTTTTCAACTAATACACCAAACAGTTACATAAATAAAAGAAGTTCAATGTCCAAAAAACTTGAAGATTGCTTTTATAGTTTATTTTTTCCAGTTTGACAAGCAAATAACAAAGATCAAACTTTTCATTAGTGATGTGTTGAGTAATGAAGCGGGTAAGACAGAGAACTCACCTAAACCTGAGCACAGTTAAATTTTTATTTTTTAGTAATAAATCGTTGTCCCTGGTGACATAGCGAGTAACAAGCCAATCACAACCCTCTTTTCTATTTGTTTCTAGTTTTCTTTTGGATCCAGCCATTGTTTCATACAACCAGATTAATCAGAATTTATGTATCAGAATCACAAACATTTTAAACTTGTTTATTCATTGTAAAGCTTCATGTTGTTTTCACGTTGCCTATTTTACATATATTGTCCAGTTGATGTCACAGTAGAGCAAATGAAGCACCGCGGTGCATCGGCTCATGAGTCGAATGATTGGATGGAGTTCCTCAGGGCTTTTAAAAAAGTGGACTAAAATGAAATTTGAATATAATTTATAGTATTTGTTTAAAATCCGTTCATTTGAGAATTCTCCAAATGTCAGCTGGATATGTCGATTCATCTATATCTCTGTCTATGCTCTTGAATTTTCAAATGGATTTTTGTTCATTTCTGCCTTAAACGATTTACTTCAGTAAAGTTAACAATTACTCTTTTTCTGTGTTTTCTTCTCCAGATTCCCTGAAGTGTAACGTTTATAACCAGGAGAGGAGATCCACTCTGGACCAGGAGGAGTTAGAACCTGTGCAGGTGAAACAAGAACAGGAAGAGCCTGAAGATCATCAGATAAAAGTGGAAGAGAAAGAAGTTTACTGCAGTCAGGCTGAAGAACAGATTGAATTAAAACAGGAGACTGATACCTGCATGGTGGTTCCTGTTGATGAGCAAACAGACCACACTGAATCAGAACCAAACAGGAACCAAGTCATCTTCCAGGAAGCTGCTGAAGCTGAGAACCAAAATCAGGAAAGAAGAAAACCTTTCTCATGTGACATCTGTAAAAAGCGTTTTGCTTTCAAATCTGTTTTTGATGCTCACATGAGAACTCATACGGGTGAAAAGCCGTTTTCATGTGTGAACTGTGGAAAATGTTTTAGTCAAAAACAGCATTTAACTCAGCACATGATGATTCACATTGGTGAAAAGCCGTTTTCATGTGTGAACTGTGGAAAACGCTTTAGTCACAAACAGGTTTTAACTCTGCACATGATGACTCACACTGGTGAAAAGCCGTTTTCATGTGTGAACTGTGGAAAAAGTTTTAGTCAAAAACAGCATTTAACTCGGCACATGATGATTCACACTGGTGAAAAGCCGTTTTCATGTGTGAACTGTGGAAAAGGTTTTAGTCGAAAACAGCTTTTGACTCAGCACATGATGATTCACACAAGTGAAAAGCCATTTTCATGTGTGAACTGTGGAAAAAGTTTTAGTAAAAAATGTAATTTAACTCAGCACATGATGATTCACACAGGTGAAAAGCCGTTTTCATGTGTGAACTGTGGAAAAAGTTTTAGTCAAAAAGCTAATTTAACTCAGCACATGATGATTCACACAAGTGAAAAGCCGTTTTCATGTGTGAACTGTGGAAAAGGTTTTCGTCACAAACAGGTTTTAACTCGGCACATGATGATTCACACTGGTGAAAAGCCATTTTCATGTGTGAATTGTGGAAAAGGTTTTAGTCACAAACAGCATTTGACTCTGCACATGATGATTCACACTGGTGAAAAGCCGTTTTCATGTGTGAACTGTGGAAAAAGTTTTAGTCAAAAACTTAGTTTAACTCAGCACATGATGATTCACACTGGTGAAAAGCCGTTTTCATGTGTGAACTGTGGAAAAAGTTTTAGTCAAAAACTTAATTTAACTCAGCACATGATGATTCACACTGGTGAAAAACCATTTTCATGTGTGAATTGTGGAAAAGGTTTTAGTCAAAAACAGAATTTAACTCTGCACATGATGTTTCACACTGGTGAAAAGCCGTTTTCATGTGTGAAATGTGGAAAAGGTTTTAGTCGAAAACTTAGTTTAACTCAGCACATGAGGATTCACACAGTTGAAAAGCCTTTTTCATGTGCGATCTGTGGAAAGTGCTTTAATCGAAAACAGCATTTAATTCAGCACATGATGTTTCACACTGGTGAAAAGCCGTTTTCATGTGTGACCTGTGGAAAAAGTTTTAGTCAAAAACTTAGTTTAACTCAGCACATGATGATTCACACTGGTGAAAAACCATTTTCATGTGCGATCTGTGGAAAGTGCTTTAATCGAAAACAGCATTTAACTCGGCACATGATGATTCACACTGGTGAAAAACCATTTTCATGTGTGACCTGTGGAGAAAGTTTTCGTCACAAGGTGAGTTTAATTCACCACTTGAGGCGTCACACAGGTGAAAAGCAGTAGAAGTATTTTCCATACATGTCCTATGTTGAGGTTCACTATAGAACTGATTTGGTTTAAAACTGGAATGAAAGACTGGAGGGGTTTCATGTCTATAAAGCTGAAAATCGTTGTATTTGTTAATGTGATCATTTGGATTCTTGGAGATGTGCAACCATGACACATTTTCCTTCAGAGATGTTTTATTTTTCTGGTATATTCTGTATCAAAAAACAATAATGTTAAACTGTATGTTATTGTATTAAAATACTGTTTATGTCAAACTGTATGTTGTGTGTGTACAACATGAAGAGCAGAGGGCTCAGCACACAGCCCTGAGGAGTGCCAGTACTGATGCTGATAGATGAAGAGGCTTGGGGGCCCACTGACTATTTCATGCATTAACAGAGTTTGACCGGACATGGACTCCCTTCCAGAACATTCTCACATGATTGGACTTGAGGGATTGATTTGTATTATTCTGTACCATAGAGAAAGTTTGTGGGGTTTATTTTTGTAGTTTTTAAAATCAACAATAGAATGTACAGAATTGAGTATTTTCAAAACATCTGCAAAAAAAGTATTTGTGATAGTTTTGTCTTTAAAGTAAAATGAGATTTCTTTCAAATTATTGTGACCAGTTTTACTCTACCTAATTAAAATCTTTTCAAATGAAAGAAAACGCATTTGTACTTTAAAGAAAATGCAAGATTCACCACAAACTAATTTTCATGCATTGATTGCACAAAGTACATGTAATTATTTTTAATATTTTGCTTTTTTTCTCTAGTTTTAGCTGTAATATTTTGCTCTTTTTTGCTGCATGCATTTATGTTGAAACAATTTTTATGTGTATTTATATATGTATTTTAGAAAGAAGTTACAGTGTAACATTTCATTGAAGATTAAAAGTTTTGAGTTTTTCTTTAGTGTATGTTGTGCCTACTTGAACCCAGTAGATGGTGGTACTACAGCTAAACTGGTTGTAGCCACTGTGGTTCCTGTAACTGATGGGTTGCCGGTTCAAACTCCCCACATCCATCTCAGTTGTTGAGTCCTTGAGCAAGGCACCAAACCTGCCTTGCCTGCTGTTAGTCAAAGGTCCGATGGCGCCGATTGTGTAGCAGCTTCTATCAGTCTGCCCTGCTCAAAAAGACAACCATACACAAGTTATTTCAAAAAGATGCATTACAGAAACTACTGCCGATCGATTTATTCAGGCTGTTCCTTCAACTGCTATACACTCCTGTACTTCTCTGAGTGATTTAACAGACAAGTTTATTTTTACAATTCAGAAGGTTATTGACACCATTGCTCCTGTTACTACAAAAGTAATCTCTGGGAAACGTAAACCACCTTGGAGAAATTTTGAGTCAGTTAGAAAAATGACAAAAAGAGTCCCGGAAAGCAGAACGTCGGTGGCGTAAAACTAAACTACAAACCCATTTAGATATCTTCAAAGATAAACTGAGAAATGCAAGGTTTTTTTTTCCAAATGTCATCTCTACCTCTGCCAACAACTCTCGTGCTCTGTTCTTGATTGTTGACAGATTGACAAATCCACCTTCTTCTGTTAACTGTAAATTTTTCTCCTCTGAGGCCTGTGACAAATTGACCACCTTTTTCATTAATAAAACGGTGAAAATAAGGGAGACAGTGAACTCCTCTGTGTCTGTTGTTAGGAAACAATTAACTATATTTTCCACCAAACAGGACTTACCTAGGATCACAGCAAAAAGCCCAGTGTTAATTTAACTCCCACAGAGTGGATTTTAACACTTTTTCAGTGTTTATATAGTCCACACTCTTCAGAGTTAAATTAACACTTTCAATATAGTTAAAATTTTAACACTTTATCAGAGTTACTTATTTAACTCACAAAACAGGGTTCATCCATATAATGGATAACACTGATCCAAGAACAAAATGTACCACTTTTAGTGTTGATTTAACACTTTCAAGTGTTATTTACTCCAAAAAAAGTTACTTTATGATTATGATTAATTATAATAATTATTAAGAAAAAACATTTGACACAAGTACATTAATTTTGAACACTTTATTTTTGCAGCTGTGTTTCCAACATTTTAAATTGTGGTGCGATGAACAAGCATTCATTAGAAACGCCATAAGAGTTTTGAATATCAATAGGCTTATGAAATTTAAGTTTTCTTTACTAAATTCTTCACTTTGAACAATCCTGAAAGCATGATGATGATCATCAAATGTTTCTGTTAATAGCTGTTTAGGTAACAAAAGAAAGGTATGGTCAACTAAAAGTACATCACTTATCTGACAAAACACTGGCATCTCATCTTGAATTGTGCTGCAAACAGCAAGTCCTGGTCTGTATTCAACACCCTCAACTCTAACCCAGCTGGTGGAGAAAACATCTCCTGATGAAATCATTTGAAGCATTTCTTTGTTGACCACATCTTCATCTTTAAGTGAAAATGGTTTGAGAGGCCCATGCTCATTTTCTTTAATACTTATTGTTTCCCAATGATAAACTGTGGCCATCTGATGCTTTTTTGTAAGTGATTTGGTTATATTTTAAAAGTTTTTAAAATATTCTTTAAACATTTTGTGTTTAGCCTCAAACCTCATAGACCACATATGTAACAATGGACCTATTTTCCTAATGGAAGATGGATAGTGGATCATAAAATGATGCTTAGGTATCAAATTTCGATGTGAATATAAGAACTTAAAGAGTCTATGGTGTTCAACAATCAAATGCTTCAAATATATCGTCATACCCATAGTGAGAATAGGAGAAAAGACAATGTTCACAAAATGTGCTTTGAATAGCTCATCAAATGCTCCAAGAGAACCGTTTGTCTGGCATGGGATGAGGCACTTATCCATGACGATGTAGAAGCTGTCAATCTTGCTTCTCTGACGCCCAACAGCAAGGAGGTATGGCTGCAGACCCTGTTGACCCCGGAGATGCTCGTCTAAACTGCAGCATGACTAAAATTAAAAAGATATACACCAAACATAAGAAACAAAACATACAGCTTGTTAGGATGGCCCTTAGCGGGAGGCTGAAATAGGAGTCTGGAGGCAGGGGTGGTGCAACCAACCAGGTTGAAAAAGTATTATCCTGACCAGTAATGAAGACCTTCATTACATTTCCTCCCCCCTCTCCATAAGCTCCCAGTACCTTAACTTTCAGGAATCCTGGATAAACAGTCAGCTGCAGTGTTGGTTTTTCCAGCCTTATAACATACAGTGAAGTTATACGGTTGCAGAGCAAGGTACCATCCAGCAATCCGTGCATTTGCATCTTTCATCCGATTCAACCACTGGAGGGCCCGGTGGTCTGTTTCCAGGACGAAATGCCGTCCCAGCAGGTAGTATCTCAAGGAGTCGATGGCCCACTTCATCGCTAGACATTCCTTCTCCACCGTCGAATATCTGGTTTCTCTGTCCAGAAGCCTGCGGCTCAGAAACACCACCGGC
This sequence comes from Xiphophorus hellerii, assembly GCF_003331165.1. Classification (NCBI taxonomy): domain Eukaryota; kingdom Metazoa; phylum Chordata; class Actinopteri; order Cyprinodontiformes; family Poeciliidae; genus Xiphophorus; species Xiphophorus hellerii. Next base: position 7,623,290 of record NC_045684.1, on the reverse strand, counting down.
TTCAGCTCTCCATCCACTTCCTGCAACAAAACTGCCCCAAGACCCACTCCCGAAGCATCTGTCTGCAATGTAAAAGACTTTTCAAAATCAGGAGTATGCAAAACAGAGTCTGTACAGATTGCATTTTTAAGATCTTCAAAAGCTTTGCTGCATTCCTCAGTCCATTGAATCTTATTTGGAGACTTACTCTTTGTCAAGTTATTGTCAAGTTATTTAACATAACTGTTAAATAACAGTTATGTTATTCCTCGTTCAGCAAACCGAGGAATAAACTTCCTGTACCACCCGACCAAACCCAAGAAGCTCCTCACTTTCTTCTTTGTTGTAGGTACAGGGAAAGTACGAACCGCCTCCACTTTCCCCACCTGTGGCCTAATCTTGCCAAAACCAATGATGTAGCCTAAATAGGCCACCTCTCTCTGGGCAATGGCACATTTCTGAGGGTTGATGGTCAGTCCAGCTGCTCTGATGCATCCTAACACTTGTTGTAAATGTAACATGTGGTCCTCCCATGTGTGACTGAACACCACCACATCGTCCAAGTAAGCTGCTGAAAAGCCTGAGACATCTCTCAAGACATGGTCCATAAGTCTTTGAAAAGTGGCAGGCGCTCCCTGAAGACCAAATGGCATCACTTTAAAATGATACATACCAAATAGTGTCCTGAATGCAGTCAGCTTGCGGGCCTCCGATGCCAGCGCCACCTGCCAATATCCTTTACTTAAGTCCAGTGTAGTAATGTATTGCGCTCCCCCAACTCTTTCCAACAGGTCATCTATTCTGGGCATAGGATATGGATCAAACTGAGACAGAGAATTCAGGTAACGAAAGTCAATACAAAATCTCAGTGAACCGTCTTTTTTGGGTACCAGAACCACAGGGCTGCACCATTCACTGGTTGATATTTCAATGATGCCAAGTTCCAACATAAAATTGATCTCTTTCTCCAACTCCGGCACCAACCGCTCCGGAATCCTATAGCTCTTTCGTCGAGCTGGAGAATCCTTCTTGAGACAGACATTATGTTGTACCAGGTCTGTAAAACCCGGAACCTCTGAAAAGAGTTCAGGATCCAGCAGAGCTGCAACCTCCTCCTGTTGGGCTGCAAGCAAATGAGACAGATCAATCACACAGAGCTGTGTTTCGGTGGAGGGCAAAAACTTCTCCTTCACCTCCTCATCTTGAACATCACAAATCAAAAACTGCTGCCCTGATCTCCGACGTACCTGAAATTCTTTCAGTAAGTTCACATGAAATGTCTGATGTTTTTTCACTCTGTCAGGCATAAACAGTTCATATGTGACCTTACCCACTTGTCGCGTCACTACATATGGGCCATGCCATTTGGTAAGCAGCTTGTTATCTGAGGTTGGTAGCAGCAACAGGACCTGCTGTCCCGGTTTCAGGACCCTCTCTTTGGATTTCTGGTCATACCATTTTTTCTGGTTCTGTTGTGCCGTCTGCATGCTCTCCTGTGCCAGAGCTGTCATTTCCTCCAACCTCTGTCGCATCTTGACCACATATGCCACGATGTTCTCCTCCGCTGATTCGGGACGTTCCCAGTAGTCCTTCAGGAGGTCCAATGGTCCTCTCACTTGGCGTCCATAGAGCAGTTCAAACGGTGAAAATCCAGTCGAAGCCTGCGGGATCTCTCTGTAGGCAAACAGCAAATAGGGCAACCACTGGTCCCAATCTGCTCCTGTAGTAGAAACAAACTTGCGCAGCATGTTCTTTAAAGTCTGGTTGTATCTCTCAACAAGCCCGTCCGTTTGAGGATGATAGGGGGTGGTCTTAATTCCCTTCACTCCTAGCAACTTATAGACCTGTTGTAACAGCTTAGACATAAAGTTTGTGCCACAGTCTGTCAAAACCTCTTTCGGTATCCCTACTCTGGAGAACAGTTGTATCAGGCAGTTGGCAACGTTTCTGGCTTTCACACACCTCAGGGGAAAAACTTCAGGATAGCGAGTTGCATAATCGCATATAACCAGGATGTACTTGTTACCCGCTGAACTTCTCTCTAAGGGACCAACTACATCCATCCCTATCCTCTCAAAAGGAGTACCAATAATTGGTAGGGGCTGAAGATGGGCCTGAGAAATCTTCTTCCCTGAAGTAAGTTGACATGTTACACAGGACTTACAGAAGTGTGATATTTGAGTATACATTCCCGGCCACACAAATCGTCTGGCAATTCTACACAGTGTTTTCTGGAATCCCATATGTCCCGCCCACGGAACTGTGTGTCCCAGATCCATTACTCTCTCTCTGAATTGTTGTGGTAATGCTAGGGACTCTACTTCCCCTTTACACTGGTACAAAATTCCCCCTTTTATGACGTATGTAGCATCCTCCAGAAAGCCTGCAGAGCCCTGTGCTTTTCCTTCCACCTGTGTGACCTTCTCAAACCAACCTTTTAAAGTTGGATCCTGCCGCTGAAGCTCACCCACACTAACTGGAAGATCAACATCTAATAGGTGCAATGGTTTAACAATGTTATCTGTTTGTTTGACAGAACCTCTCATTTTTTCCCTCCTCCTTGCAGCCCTGGTTTTATAAGGTTTAACTGGTCCCATTTCCCACATTTCTTCAAAAAATGGTAACTCTCTCAAAGTGTTCTGAGCACTCTGAGCCCTTGTGGTGACCATATTGTGCCCTATTGGCGTCCTTTTACTTGGGTACTCCATGGTTTGCTTTAAAAGAGCCCCAGTCACGTCCTGTGGGGGAAAATTTTCTGGTTGTGTGGGTACCAGTTTGGGAGGATGCAGTTCTGCCTGCTGAATGAGATCTGCAATAATGGGGACATCATTACCCAGAATAACCGCATACGGCAGCATTGCTGCAAGAGCTACTGACATAAAAAATGTGTGCCCCCCCACAGTCAAATAAATGTCAGCTAATGGATATTCATGTTTATCCCCATGTATGCAGCTTATGTAACATTTATCCCCAGTCCACCTTTCTCTAGGTATTAAAGAAGACAAAACCACAGTCTGAAACCCCCCTGTATCCAGCAAAGCTGTTTCCCTCTGACCATTAATGAGAACAGGTGCAGTACAAGCAGCATTATGAAGAACAGATTTTGTAGGTCTAGGAACTGTGCAAAACAGAGATGGCTTCGATTGATTCGTACGGGGACAGAAATACTGGGTATGGCCCAGTCCATTACATAAGTAGCATCTTATGTCTCGTTTGGCAGAACGAAAAGGGGCATTCTTAACCGAATCAGGTTTATATTCAGGTTTGTATTTATTCGAAACAAAGTGCCTACCACTAGAAATGTCTCTACTCTCCGACTGACCACCACCCCATTCATCCCCAACGGACTTACTGGCATGGGCAAAGTTCGAGTCCCGGCCGAAGGTACTACGTTTTGTCCCTCGTCTAGCCGCCGTGAAGACCTCCGCCAACTGTGCCGCTTTCTCTGCTGTCTTTGGGTCATGCTCCCGAAGCCACACCTCCAGTTCCGGGTTCACCATCCGCAGGAATTGTTCCAGGATCATTGTCTCAGAAATTTCTTTCACCGTTGCTTTGTCTGGTTTAACCCATTTAAAAAACAGTTCTTTAAGGCGCACATATAGTTCTTGTGGAGTCTCACCAGAGAGAATGTTCAAAGACCGGAAACGTCGACGATAGGTTTCCGCTGTAATGTCATACTTCCGCAATATGGCCGCTTTGACATTATCATAGTCTTCGGAGTCAGCAAAATCCATCAAGACATAAGCACTTCGTGCCTTACCAGTCAATAGGGGAATTAGCCGAATCGCCCATTCCTCTCTCGGCCATCAGCAGACTTGAGCCATTCGTTCAAAAGTAGTCAAGAAATGTTCGATGTCGTCATCCGGTAGAAGAGGATGTAGCTTAGGTTCTCTGTGCATGCCGAAATCCCTCTCCGGCCCGACACGCCAAGAATGTTGACTTGTTCCGTCTCCTAGATCGTCCATCTCATCCTGAGGCTGCAGTGATCCAGGCTGTAGCCGGTCCCCGTCAGCCTCCTGCCTCAGGTCATTCACCTGCTGCTGAATTTGGTGAAACTGGTGCTGCACCGACTTCCATCTGTGCTCTTGACGGGAAGCGTCTTTTGCCAGCTGTTGGTCCCGCACTGATTGAGACTGAATAAGTGCTTTCACCAAATCTGCCAACTCTTCAATCTTCTCAGGGTTACTGGGTGCCACGCCCACCTGATCAGCAGATGCCGTCGCTCCCTCATCAGGCTCCAGCTGTTGATCTTGTTTCCGCCTTTCCCTGTCCTTTGTCATCCTCAACTCCACCGTGTGACTCCGGCCCCAAACTTCTGACACCACTTGTTAGGATGGCCCTTAGCGGGAGGCTGAAATAGGAGTCTGGAGGCAGGGGTAGTGCAACCAACCAGGTGTTTTAATCTCCAACATTTAACAAAGATGACATTCCTGCTTACATGGTCATGAGGTGTCGCAGCACCCGCACCTATTACTCCTATCATGTGGCCAACATGCAGGCTTTGTAATCCTGGGCGGCACCAATTAACACACTTCTCAAAAGACAGGGTAGAACAAACCACATATACACCAAACAACTTAACAAAAGAACCAATCTTCAACACATAAATAACACACATTCTTCATGGTTACATACTCATTTACTATCTAAAACTACCCTCCTATAAATATTAATTTATTCATCACTTCTAAAATGCCTCAGGCTTTGTTCCCCCTCTTCCATCTGCACTTGGTCTCTTCCAGAATCTTTATCAGGTGTTCAGGCCCCCGGACTCTTTTCGCCTGAACACCCTACAGACAGAGGTAAGCCATAATCTACAAACATTTGTACTACATTTCATAATTACCATACCTACTTCATTTATATTATTCCCCCCAGGACACCCTCAATACCCACTGAGATGCCCTGTATAAAACACCCAATAAAATACGTCAATCTATTTGTACCCGTCTCATTATCATTTACACATAATTAAAGTATTATCCTGACCAGTAATGAAGACCTTCATTACACAGCTTTACGATACACGTTACATCCAAAATAAATGTAAGTATGCCCAGACATCTTCAAAGCTGTCATTCAAACATCTGTATTTATGCATGTCTATAAAAGGAAATAGACAGATAATTTTGCATATTTTAAATTTCAATTACCTTATGAAAGACAACAAGTCTCTCAACTGCATCACTTGCACTGATTTTTGGAGACTTCTGTCCTCCTGGTTGCGGTGGAAGGAGATGTAAGAGAAGTAACAGCGAGGCCGTTTCTTGGTCATAGCCTGAGGACAAATTTATAAAAGTTTTCAGATATAATATCAGAACTTTATGAGTACTCTGAACAGTCAACTATCTTCAGATATATCTAGGTACTAACTAGATGTGTTAGCAGACAAAAAATATTGTTACATTCTTAGCAGACACTGAGTTATTAGGATTCTCAGGTTTTTGCTTCTTGTGTGGTATCTCATCCATTAGTATTGTTGATGTTGATGCATTTGAGTCGAAGCTCGAGTCAGACTCAGAAGCAGATGACCATTCTGAGAACTCTGAAGAAAGAGACAATAGACATCAGTGACATTCTTTGGTAAAATCTGTATAACAGTTGATTTAATTTGCTTTGGTATCTCACCATCATAGCAGAAAACTGTCAGTACCACATTGCCTTGTCTAAGGAGGTCACTGAATATTTCTTCGTCAACTTCAGTACCTGTTTGTATGTAACTTTGCCTTCAGGTGGCAGGCAAAATCGTTCAATGACTGAAAAAATGAGGCAAGATTTAGAGCCTAATTCTGTAATTAGCTGGATTTTTTAAAAACTAACATTTACTTGATATGGATCATGTGATTAGTATGAAACATATTAATGAAAATACAATGGATTACTCTTTTTACTTACCACAAATGTGTAAAATATGTGTTAAATAGACATACATTGAAAAGAATAATGCCCATGCCCCACACAGGTGTTAAATAAATAACAAACCTTTCTCATGAAACTGATTAAAGTCATCCATCTGTTCCCTTGACTTTATACCCACAAGTTTATTCCTAAAGGTCTCCGATGTTTTTGCTCCTGATCTTTTACAAAAAATTAATAAGTCACTCTCCTCTGGAGTCTTCCCTCAGGCTTTAAAGACTGCGGTGGATAAACCACTTCTCAAAAAACGTAATCTAGACTCATCCATTCTAAGCAATCATCAACCAATATCAAATGTACCTTTTTTTGGCTAAAATATTAGAAAAAATTATTTTTCAACAGATAAAAGGTTTTCTAGCCCTGAACAACTGTTTTGATGTCCATCAATCAGGCTTCTGCCAACATCACAGTACTGAAACTGCTCTTGTTAAAGTATTCAATTCAAGTTAAACCACTTCTCAAAAAACATAATCTGGAAGTTTAAAGCTGTAATTATTGGCTCTTTTCTGCTGCGCATTTAGATTACTGTCTTTTTATGTTCAAATTATTTTTATGTATTGATGAATTGAGAATGAGCTCTGCATCAATCAGGATGAAGAACAACTTGTGGTGAAGAAGCAGGAGATGAAAACCTTTCCTGCATCTCCTACCAGTGTAGAAATAAGCTGCAGTGAACCCGAACCAAACAGGGAGCAAGTCGTCTCTCGGGACGGCTGTGATGCTGAGGACCGAAATCAGGAAGAAAGCAATGATGAAGACACAGAAATAAGCAGCGATGAAGAACCGAAACAAAATAACAGATGTCAGAAAACCAGAGGGTATGATAACAATTCTGACAAATTAAAACAAAAAGAGCAGAAGAAAACGCACAAAGATAAAAATCTGTATTCATGTACGATGTGTGATAAATTGTTTTCTCAAAAGACTCACTTGATCTACCACATGAGAACGCACACAGGTGAGAAGCCTTTCTCATGCAAGTTTTGTGGAAAATGTTTCAGTCGAGAAAGTATTGTGAACAATCACCTGAGAATCCACACAGGCGAAAAGCCCTTCTCATGTCTGACCTGTGGAAAAAGTTTCACTCTCAAACATAAGTTGACGGATCACATGAGAATTCACACAGGTGAGAAACCGTTTCCGTGCAACGCTTGTGATAAATCTTTTAATCTAAAAAGCAATCTGAAGCAGCACCTGAGAATCCACACGGGCGAGAAGCCTTTCTCATGTGTGACCTGCGGTAAAAGTTTCAGTCAAAGAAGTCAAGTAACGCTTCACATGAGAAGTCACACGGGTGACCGACCTTTTTCATGCGTGACCTGTGGGAAAAGTTACAGCCACAAAGGTCACCTAACTGATCACATGAGAACTCACACAGGTGAGAAGCCATTTTCATGTCTGACATGTGGAAAAAGTTACAGTCAGAAAGGCCATTTGACAGTTCACATGCGAATTCACACAGGTGAGAGGCCGTTTCCATGTAGCACCTGTGGAAAAACCTTCAGTCGAAGAAGTCGTTTAAAAAAACACGTGAGAATTCACACATGATAGACGTCCTGTGTGTGACCTGTGGGAAGTGTCTCAGTTTAAGGAGATAAGAAGCATTTTATACAGCTGTGAACTTTAAATCATCCCCTCACATATTTTTTCTGATTTTACTTCTTGGTTACTGAAATGTAAAAATCCGTAGCATCCGTGTCTGAACAATGTTTACATCTCTAATGAATGGACGGGTCTTCAGAACAATCTTGTGTTGAACTCACAGTAAGAGCTATAAGGAAAGAATAAAACTACTGTTTGCTCTTACACACACACAGAGGTTCACTTTAGAGTGACATTAGGTCATACTTAACAAATTCAAGCATATCTAAATAAACACCAGCTTCTTCATGTAAAAACTGTCTCTCCTCCTAAAGTTCAACATGAATGGAACGGCAACTACGGATTTAAAAGACTGTGGGAGTTAAGAGTTGTATGAATGGAAGACGGAAAGAAGAGGTAGTCTTATCTCGACTTAGAATTGGTCATACTGGTCTTAATAGTTCTCTTTTCAGAATAGGGAAACATGAAATAGGGACTTGTAAATATTGTAAATAGATGGAAACAGTGGAACATGTTTTATTAGAATGTAATAAGTATTCAGAGGAACGTCAGCACTTAAATTCAATGCTAAATAGAGAGAAAATAGGATTTTCTATGATAAATCTTTTAGGAAATAAATTCTGTTAGAAGTCAATTAATTATTAATTGGATTTTTTTTTTAAAAACACTGGGTTATTTAATCATATATATATATATGTGTGTGTGTGTGAACTGTGGAAAAAGTTTTAGTCAAAAACAGGATTTAACTCGGCACATGATGATTCACACTGGTGAAAAGCCATTTTCATGTGTGACCTGTGGAAACGGTTTTTGTCATAAACAGCAGTTAACTCGGCACATGATGATTCACACTGGTGAAAAGCCGTTTTCATGTGTGAATTGTGGAAAAGGTTTTAGTCACAAACAGCATTTAACTCTGCACATAATGACTCACACTGGTGAAAAGCCATTTTCATGTGTGACCTGTGGAAAAAGTTTTAGTCAAAAACTTAGTTTAACTCAGCACATGATGATTCACACTGGTGAAAAGCCATTTTCATGTGTGACCTGTGGAAAAGGTTTTAGTCGAAAACAGCATTTAACTCGGCACATGATGATTCACACTGGTGAAAAGCCGTTTTCATGTGTGACCTGTGGAAAAAGATTTTGTCAAAAACAGGACTTAACTAAGCACATGATGATTCACACTGGTGAAAAGCCGTTTTCATGTGGCAATTGTGGAAAAAGTTTTAGTCAAAAACTTAGTTTAACTCAGCACATGATGATTCACACTGGTGAAAAGCCGTTTTCATGTGTGACCTGTGGAAAAAGTTTTAGTCAAAAACTTAGTTTAACTCAGCACATGATGATTCACACTGATGAAAAGCCGTTTTCATGTGTGAATTGTGGAAAAAGTTTTCGTCACAAGGTGAGTTTAATTCACCACTTGAGGCGTCACACTGGTGAAAAGCAGTAGAAGTATTTTCCATACATGTTCTATGTTGAGGTTCACTATAGAACTGATTTGGTTTAAAACTAGAATGAAAGACTAGAGGGGTTTCATGTCTATAAAGCTGAAAATTGTTGTATTTGTTAAATGTGATCATTTGGATACTTGGAGATGTGCAACCATGACACATTTTCCTTCAGAGATGCTTTCTTGTTCTTTTTGGTATATTCTTTATCAAAAAACAACAATGATAAACTGTATGTTATTGTATTAAAATACTGTTTATGTCAAACTGTATGTTGTGTGTGTACAACATGAAGAGCAGAGGGCTCAGCACACAGCCCTGAGGAGTGCCAGTACTGATGCTGATAGATGAAGAGGCTTGGGGGCCCACTGACTATTTCATGCATTAACAGAGTTTGACCGGACATGGACTCCCTTCCAGAACATTCTCACATGATTGGACTTGAGGGATTGATTTGTATTATTCTGTACCATAGAGAGAGTTTGTGGGGTTTATTTTTGTAGTTTTTAAATCAACAATAGAATGTACAGAATTGAGTGTTTTCAAAACATCTGCAAAAAAAGTATTTGTGATAGTTTTGTCTTTAAAGTAAAATGAGATTTCTTTCAAATTATTGTGACCAGTTTTACTCTACCTAATTAAAATCTTTTCAAATGAAAGAAAACTCATTTGTACTTTAAAGAAAATGCAAGATTCACCACAAACTAATTTTCATGCATTGATTGCACAAAGTACATGTGATTATTTTTAATATTTTGCTTTTTTTCTCTAGTTTTAGCTGTAATATTTTGCTCTTTTTTGCTGCATGCATTTATGTTGAAACAATTTTTATGTGTATTTATATGTATTTTAGAAAGAAGTTACAGTGTAACATTTCATTGAAGATTAAAAGTTTTGAGTTTTCCTTTAGTGTATGTTGTTCCTCATACTTGAACCCAGTAGATGGTGGTACTACAGCTAAACTTGTTGTAGCCACTGTGGTTCCTGTAACTGATGGGTTGCCGGTTCAAACTCCCCACATCCATCTCAGTTGTTGAGTCCTTGAGCAAGGCACCAAACCTGCCTTGCCTGCTGTTAGTCAGAAGTCCGATGGCGCCGATTGTGTAGCAGCTTCTATCAGTCTGCCCTGCTCAAAAAGACAACCATACACAAGTTATTTCAAAAAGATGCATTACAGAAACTACTGCCGATCAATTTATTCAGGCTGTTCCTTCAACTGCTATACACTCCTGTACTTCTCTGAGTGATTTAACAGACAAGTTTATTTTTAAAATTCAGAAGGTTATTGACACCATTGCTCCTGTTACTACAAAAGTAATCTCTGGGAAACGTAAACCACCTTGGAGAAATTTTGAGTCAGTTAGAAAAATGACAAAAAGAGTCCCGGAAAGCAGAACGTCGGTGGCGTAAAACTAAAGTACAAACCCATTTAGATATCTTCAAAGATAAACTGAGAAATGCAAGAGTTTTTGTTTTTCTTCCAAATGTCATCTCAACCTCTGCCAACAACTCTCGTGCTCTGTTCTTGATTGTTGACAGATTGACAAATCCACCTTCTTCTGTTAACTGTAAATGTTTCTCCTCTGAGGCCTGTGACAAATTGACCACCTTTTTCATTAATAAAACGGTGAAAATAAGGGAGACAGTGAACTCCTCTGTGTCTGTTGTTAGGAAACAATTAACTATATTTTCCACCAAACAGGACTTACCTAGGATCACAGCAAAAAGCCCAGTGTTAATTTAACTCCCACAGAGTGGATTTTAACACTTTTTCAGTGTTTATATAGTCCACACTCTTCAGAGTTAAATTAACACTTTCAATATAGTTAAAATTTTAACACTTTATCAGAGTTACTTATTTAACTCACAAAACAGGGTTCATCCATATAATGGATAACACTGATCCAAGAACAAAATGTACCACTTTGTTAGTGTTGATTTAACACTTTCAAGTGTTATTTACTCCAAAAAAAGTTACTTTATGATTATGATTAATTATAATAATTATTAAGAAAAAACATTTGACACAAGTACATTAATTTTGAGCACTTTATTTTTGCAGCTGTGTTTCCAACATTTTAAATTGTGGTACGATGAACAAGCATTCATTAGAAACGCCATAAGAGTTTTGAATATCAAAAGGCTTATGAAATTTAAGTTTTCTTTACTAAATTCTAAACTTTGAACAATCCTGAAAGCATGATGACTGTTAAGTTTATTTGGATTCCGGCTCATACCGGAATAGTTGGAAATGAATTAGCAGATACATTTGCAAAGAGTGCGAGTAAGAGAAGTGAAATTGAATTGGAAGTTAAGTATAGTAAAAACGAGATAAGGAGTATAAGTAAAATATTTTACAAGAAGAAGTGGCAGGAACAATGGGAGGGTGAAAAGAAGGCAAGGTTTTATTATAGTATTCAAAAAAACGTGGGGGAGTGTAGAAAGGAAAATAGGAATAAACAAGAGGAAGATATTATATCTAGGTTAAGATTTGGACATGTAGGGCTAAATAGTACTTTGAAAATAATAAATAAACATAGTACGGGGTTATGTAATTTTTGTGGAAAGTTGGAAACAGTTATACATATTTTTATGGAATGTAATAAATATAATCTAGAAAGAGAGGAATTAGTAGAAGAGTTAAATAGGAATAAAGTTAAATTAAATATTAGAGATCTGCTACAAAAATCATCTGGAGATGTGGTTTTTAATTCCGTGTTTAGTTTTCTTAGAAAAACAGGTCTAATAGGGAGATTATAGGGATTAGACATCTTGTTCATACTCCAGTCCAGAAGGTGGCGGTAATGCACCTGAAAGTTGTTTGCCAACCGCCATAAAACAAAAAGATTTTTTTTTTGATTTTTAACACATTTATTAAACAATAAAAATCAAATCAAACAATCAGCAGCACAATAATTTACATTTATAATAATAATTTGTTATATTCTAATTCGTTCTGTTCTGAAATGGAGCACAGTCTGTTTTCAAACCCCCACAGGTCCACAAACTCTTTGAGGTTCCCGGTAGCTTTGTAAAAGCAAAACTCCAGCCTCAGTCTGGCTTTCACGTTAATCTTCCACACATCAATAATACTCAAATGAGGTCCAGCCTGCATCTTATCACGTTGAGTTAAATAAATAGCCATCTTGGCTTCTGATAATAAATAATTTAAAATCCGTGACTTAAATCTTGTGGCTTTACTGTGAGGAAACACCCCCCCCCCTCCTTTCTGTCTCTACTCTCTCACTCTCGTACTTCCTCTTCCGAGAGGGGAGATGTGCTACCAGCTCTCCTTCTAACGGGTTAATTGAGTTTCCTAAATCTGCTGGGATTTACCCTGTCCAGAACTGAAGTAAACTCTGTTTAAGCTGGTTTCGAGAAACGATTCGCCTGGTTTTCTGACGGCCTACATCCAGGTGTCCCACCCTTCTTCCCCCTGTGAATTAGCCAGACTGAGCAGCCTACAGCCAACTAGTTTCACAGAGCACACCTGTTAACGGTCGCTCGTTCTCTATTTTACAACTTGCATTTGTTATTGAACCAGGTAGGTTTTAGTAACTCGGGCGAGTCCCAAGGATGATGTTTTTCATATGGGCTACCAGCAACCTAAAAACATTTTCCACTTCTTCCTCTTCAGAATCAAACATCATAGCTATTTTACAACCATCAAAGAACTTTAAGGCGACTCATTAACTGAATGTCCATAACATCTTTTAGATTTTCTTTATGCTAAATATTTTATTAGTAAGGCATTTTTGCAAGGGTCAGTACAGCTTAATTCAGTAGCAGAAATAATCAAATAAGTAAAATCAATCATCTAGTCTATCTTTCCCTACTGCTGATACTGAGAACTAAAAAAGGGAACCTTTGAGAGAGACGGACGGAGTTTGGCGTTTCGAACCCCAGACCTGGCCTGATGATGATGAAGATGTTGCAGCAGGAGGAAGATGTTGATCGGCGAAGGCAGGAATCTCTGTAGGTCTGATGAGCTTCTTCTCCGCATGGATGGTGAGGTCACACAGGACTTGGTGCTGGCAGGAAAAAAGGCACCAGTTCTTCTTCTTTGTCTTTGCCTTTGTCTTCATCTTTGTCTTTGGGGTCTGAACCCAGCCGATGAGAGAAGTGCGATTCAAAGCCACAAGTTGCGGGGCTGACGGGTTGGTCCCCATGAGCAGGACAGTCTTCAGCTCTGTGGCCCCGGCTCTTCTTCAGCTGCAGAGTTCTTTGTCCATCTCTTGGCTCGAAGCTGCCCGGAGGATCCAACGAACGGTTCCTCTTTTGCACCCACCTTTTATAGGGTTTATCCACCCTTTTGGTGCGTTTGCATTGACTAGCACTGTTGCTGTGCTTGTTTCATTGGTTGACTGCTTAGACAGATGATCTCATATCCATCACTGTCTTACAGACATTATGTCCTGATGTCTGTGCTAATGTCTCAGGGTTGCTCAACCTGCTATGTCTCTTGCCTGCACGACCTTTTCTCTAATTAAGGCGTTGATCATCTCTGCTCTCCTGTTAGTTCCCCTTTTTCCCTTCCTTTCACCTTTCACCTACCATCTACCTCCAGCATATCAGTGATGTTTAATTGCAGTTACACCTTTTACACCATTTCAAGTTCAATGTCAAAATCACATTTATCACATTTATTTTCTTTAGCTTCTCTGATTTAGCATTCATTTATAATTTTATAACCATAACTTATATCACATTTATTTTCTTCAGCTTCTCTGATTTATCATTCATTTATGATTTTATAACCATAACTTATTAATTATCCTTATAATAATCTTAATGTGAGTTATTACATATGTTTTTCTGAAAAGAAACCAAGAATAATCCATGATTCTAATTATTTGATGCCAAAGTTACAGTTACTTGTTTTTCTTGTAAGTGTTCCCACAAATGTAACTGTAAGTATTATTACAAGTAAACCAATATTAATATAAGTATTTTACTTTGAATCTTATCAAATTACTCAAAATGTTTAGATTTCATTCTTTAAACTTTCATGCTTTAAAATAAGGAATAGTCTCAGCTATTTTTATAAATCTGCAGGCTGGAAACTTACTTCCTCTTTTTCCAGGAAACCTGCTCTTCTTGTTTAATGACTCTCTCTGACTGACTATGATTTCTTATGATTAGATAGAAAAACGTAGAATTAAAGCAAAGTTTGCATGAGACAAAAACAACACACACAACCAGATTTATTTTATTGACACTTAAGTCTACTGTTGGGCCTAGATGTCACTTGAGTGATTCATTTTAAAGATAACTTTATTTATTATTACTGTTAAACTAAAATCTCCAGCATGGGGAAGTGGGATGAGCTCGGATTTTCTTGACACGTCACACACTCGTTGGATTTCCCTCAATCGATTTATGTTGATCACGGGACAGCCACAGCAACAGGGGGCGCCACCATCTGGGCCAAACGCACCACCTTCAATCCTCAGAGCTAAAAAAGAAAAAATACAAACTATTATTAAAATACCGGTAGAAAAATCAAATAGATAAAACCGGTAAAAGTCTTTTACACTCGACCACCAGCACCGCACAATTCAGTGAACAAGCCGGTGCTGATCGGCTCTCAATAAGCCACAGGATGGGCGGAACCAGCGGTAACTCCGAACAAGGCAGCAGCGATCATTGTGGATATACGGAAACTATAGGAAAGGTTCTGATCTGGTGGAGTGAAGAAACTGTGAAACATGTTGCGGGATGTAGGAGATACGAATCAGAAGACAATATTAACTTTGGATTTGTGGAAAACTGGAATACTAATATTGTATTTGTTTTATTTAGATAAAGTGGAAGAAAAGATTTTACGTCTTTCAAAGAGAACTGGCACTGTATGAGAAATCTTTAGATGTGATGATCGTAAGATCCACAAGGTGGCGGTAATGCAATGACATGAATGAACGACAGTCATAAAATCCCGAAGAAGAAGACAAAGAAAATGGCGCATGGTCTGTTTGGTTGAATGTTCGACTGTTTCTCTAAACGAGTTTATCAACGAGCCGTTAACTGCTGCTGAAGAAACATTCACAGAGTTTAAAGAAATCATCGTCAAGTCGGAGGAAGAGATGGATGATCATCGCAGACTGCTGGATTTCTCCCGGAGGCCCCAGATAATCTTACACCGAATAGGTAGGAACCAGCAGCGTTTGGATGCAGGTTAAGGTCTAAATGTCTGCACCTTTCTGTATGAGGATCATTTTAGTAAATGTTCTTTTCCCGTATAAATGTTTTGTTAACCGGTAAATGAACGCAGGAATCACAATTACGCTGTGAAAATGGCTTATTGATGTAGAGAGAAAATGGAGCCAATAACTTTTTTTATGGCTTTTCCTCGTTTAACTACACGAAGCTGAAGTTGGTTTGGGATTTGTGAAACTTTTATCTGATTTGTGAAACTTTTTTCTGATTTGTGAAACTTTATGTAACAGACGGCTGCAGAAGATCTTTCCTTCCAACAACCATCTCCATCTACAATAACTCTTGGAAGAATTCATGAGTAACACCAACATTTAATTTCCCATTAGGATTAATAAAGTGGTTTTGAATTAGAATTGAATTGGAATTTTAAAAAAACTGCATGGAACAAGTGTGAATAGTAATCTAAACTTTAGTGAAGTTTCACAAATCCCAAACATAAATTAAAATATTCTGCTATTAGAGAAGAATAATCTAGTCCAAGTTTTAAATACGTAGTTGTTGTAGTTTTGGCATTAGAGCAGTTTTAATATGAGCTGGATGCAAAGATGGGTAAAAATGGCATTTTATTGAAGTTCCACAAATCGGATAAAAGTTTCACAAATCACAAAGATGGTTTTAAATATTCTGCTGTTAGTTGAAAATAATCTTGTCCAGGTTTCAAGAGTTTAGGTGTTATGGTAGTTTGGGAATTTGAGCAGTTATACTATAACAGAGATTAAAAAGTGGTGAAATCAACCTTTATTGAAGTTTCACAAATCAGAAACATGGTTATAAATATTCTGCTGTGAGAGCAGATTAACCCAGTCCAGGTCAGAAGAGTCTAGCTGTTGTAGTTGTTAAACTAGACTCTATTAAAGATGTGGAAGGTAGTGAAAAATTAAGTGGACTCGCCCTTTAGCCATTTCCTGAATCAGAAGCTGGAATCGGAAACCAACTTCAGCTTCGTCCAATGATCTCAGGTAATTACTAATTGGAACGTGCATATATAAGCTAGTAAAGCCTTGAAAAGCAAACAGCATGAAACAATAATAGAGGTGTTATTATCTGTCAAACTAAACCTCATATAAAAGTCCAATCAACAAGCCACTGCTGCATTGAGGTGATGTTTCATACGTAGGTGTAACACATGAGAAAACCCGGATCGTGACAGACGACGTGGAGTTTCAAATAATATCAAGTGGCCTAGGCTCTCCCTATTAAAAGTACCCAGGCAAGTCTGGCTTAAAATTATGAAACAGAAGTAGTATACAAAATATATTTTATTTATACATACTTTTATAATATTAAAAATAGACTTTATTATTCTAATTTAAAACCCAATGAAGCACAGCAACCCAGAACACTAGGAGCAGTCTGAGACTTAAAACAACTGCAAACCAAATTAGTAGCACACACCACACACTACAGGATGATCGGTTACGAAATCGCAAGCGACAATCTTAGAGAACGATCAACGTTCTAAAATTGTCGTATGGAGAGGGGGGGGATTGTGTAGTGTGAACTATTGCATCGGGTAGTCGATGTGCCCATCTTCTCTATTTAAATCTAATTATTACTATAGGGCAACATGATATACAGACTTTATAATCTGCACTCTTTTGGTTGAATGCAGTATTTATTTCCACTTTGGCTTTATGTTGTTTAGTTTTTGTTCAAGTAGATTTTTTATTAATGGAGACTGAGAATCCATGTTATTTATGGTTTTGGTTGTTTTGTTTTGTTCATCAGTTCCAGTGTTAAATGTTCTTTTGAAAATAAAGTGTATCTATCTTTGGCAGGAAATCACATGCATTATTACGTCATTTCCATTAAATCAGTGTAAAATGGTCTTCAAACAATATTATCGTTTATCGCAATAATTTTTGAGACGATTAATCGTTCAGCAAAATTTGTTATTGTGACAGGCCTAGTAGCAACAATATAAAAAGCAACACTGACGTTACACAGAACCAGCCATAAGTGCCACATCAAAAATCCATTTATCCTACCAGCAGCACATATATTGATGATCCTGCGGCGCCAGCGCTCATCCGACAGACATCCAACTGCACACAACAACACTCATAGCTTGGCTGCCACACCCGGTGCCTATCTGCACTAATAAGCCCGACAATGCTGTGAACCGGAAGTGAAGGTGGGGAAAAGCATAGACATAATATAATGAGTAGACCCCGCATGGCTCCTCTGGCGTAGGAAATACGGCGGCCATCTTGGAGCGGTCGTCCCTCCTACTTGGCTAAACCAAAACAGCAGAAGATGCCTCAGCACTGCCAGATATTTGTGTTCAGATCGACAGACTAATGACGCGAGATCTCGGGGGATAACGTTTCACAAGTAAGATGGACTTATTACAGTTTATATTTTGTGATTAGAATATTACTATACTGTATTTATGTCCACTGACAAAACAACAGCTAATATTAGCTATCAGCTTAGTGTAATACCGGGGTTCAGCCCCGCTATGAAGGCTAACCGAGATTTTGTAAATCTTAAAAAGTTTTAAATATTCCCTAACATTGATTTAGATTATTCCACACAAGGTGGCAAAGACTCTTATTTATATGAAATTCTTTCACTCTGTCTAAAGTAAAATAGCTCCTGTTTTTGTTTTGAAGGTTTCATAAAGACCATGTGAGGAAGAAGTGGGGAATGTCTTTAAGGAGAGACGGATTCACTGCACTGATGAATCTCAGCTGCTGAATCTCTCTTAAGCTCCTCCTCAGCTGGAAAACATGAATAAAACCTATATAGATATTATGTATATACGCATGTCCATATAAATATGTGTAGTTTAGTGCATATTATTCAGCATTAATAATTATTTAAGCATCTTTATTTCTCTCTGATTGTATTATTTTGTGTTTGTATATTTATATGAATATGTATTGATATTACTAAATAACATATTTAAAAATTATGACTGGTTGTGTGCTTTGTAAAATAATCATAATACAGAAATATCAACACATTCTATTCTGACTCTATTCTGTTTTCCCCACTAAGAATAGTTAAATATGCTCAACCTTATATCAGTCATTCAAAAATACTTTAAAAATCATTTCCTTGTAAATCTTGCTAACATTTTAATAAGGTCTACAGAAAAATTGGTGAATATCTGTTTAGTATTTAGCGAGTTATGATTGATAAATGCGCTGATACGTCATTGAGTCTGTTAAACATAAAGCTGAGTGGAACGGTCGACCGCTCCAAGATGGCCGCCTTAAATCTCTTCAGTAACAATAGGCAAGAGCGGTCCATGAGGCGTTTATTTATAGTCTATGGGGAAAAAGGGCACAATGACGTATGGGCAAAGGTGCATTCATGGGCCCAATATGGGTGGGAATTTACAGTTTTTTTATGTTTACGCTGTTTTCAACTAATACACCAAACAGTTACATAAATAAAAGAAGTTCAATGTCCAAAAAACTTGAAAATTGCTTTTATAGTTTATTTTTTCCAGTTTGACAAGCAAATAACAAAGATCAAACTTTTCATTAGTGATGTGTTGAGTAATGAAGCGGGTAAGACAGAGAACTCACCTAAACCTGAGCAGTTAAAGTTTTTATTTTTTAGTAATAAATCGTTGTCCCTGGTGACATAGCGAGTAACAAGCCAATCACAACCCTCTTTTCTTTTTGTTTCAAGTTTCTTTTGGATCCAGCCATTGTTTCATACAACCAGATTAATCAGAATTTATGTATCAGAATCACAAACATTTTAAACTTGTTTATTCCTTGTAAAGCTTCGTGTTGTTTTCACGTTGCCTATTTGGGGCCTGCCATGCAAAGCAATGGCAGGAACCTATTACTATTCTCCCAATTCTTTATTTTTCATCCGTAACCGTTAATGCGGCTCATACCGCTGCGTGCACACCTACAAATGAGGTATCAAAACGTGCAGAAAATTCACGCCATTGGAGCTATTACTTTTGGTGGGATTCGGGGTTAACATGGCGACATAATTCGCAAAAAACTACGAAAAAAACCCCCTTATAAGTCAATGGGAAAAATCCTTCAAATACCCTATTTTTGAGGATTTTCTGTGTCGTCACGAATTCACGTAGAAATGCCATTCAAATTTCATTTTGTAGATACGTCTGTGATCTCTTCGAAAGTGAAGACGGCTCGTCGATACCAATTATGGTTTGTCCACAATTTGTCTCTAAGCGACCCAAAGTTTTTCATTTTTCCTAAAATTAGAGTGAGAGTCAGGGCCTTTAGATCTCCGCTAGAGTGAGAAATGAAGAGAATTTTTCACCCCAAAATAATTTTGAAATCGCCATCACGCCCACAAATATCGCACGATTGGTATCAAAATCGGTCCTGACATTGATACGCATGTCTGCTCCGATAAAATGTTTTCGAAATTTATCTAGACCGTACGGTTTTCTGTCACGGTGCTTCAGAGCAAAGTCATTTCGACAGGATTTTCTCAGGCTGTCTGAGGCTCTCTCCCATGTATTTGAATAGAATTTCAGATCTGGGCACAACATTTCTTTCTCTCATCACTGTAAATGCTCTGAGTGAGGTAGAGATATGAATCTCAGGACTATCGCAGAAGACACATTGCCCTCTCATACGCTTCAAACTGTTTTTGCATATGTATTACGGTTCCCGAATGGAAAGGAGTTGTTTTCAATGCTTTTTTTCAGTAAAACTGGCTGCCTCAAAGAGAGTATTCTCTGCCCCAGCCTCTCTCACTAACAGTTCACACTTTGCTGAGAAAATTATTTACCATAGCAACGGAACTCAAGAGGCTATTGGCTGCTGATTAGGACTACAAATACGCATCACTGTAGTTCTAACTATAGTGGAACCCTCAGTTGAAACAGATCAGGACTGAACTGGCCTTTAGAACTACTTGCTGCTATGGGCTGTATATAACTGATTTAACTCAGTAACTGTTACACATGGGATTAGTTCAAAACTTTAAAATGAAGCATAATAATAATTTCAAAATAAAAGCCTTGAATATTTTTAAATCAGGTAATTGCTCTGTTGAGCATTATATAACTGATTTAACCCAATGACTGTTATACATGGGATTAGTTTGGCCCTTTGAAATGAAGTTTAACAAAAATTGCAAAATAAAAGCCTTGACAAATTTTAAATCATACTGAATGGTGCACGTCCACCTTACTTAACGTTCTTGTGATTCTCCACATGCTATTGATTACATTGCAGAGTTCTTTAGCATCGATGCTAATTTCTAGCATGATAACGCCGGGCCCATACCGACGGACACGCTTTGGCAGGCCCCAGTTAAATTTCTTCAGAAATTTTCTAGTTTACATATATTGTCCAGTTGATGTCACAGTAGAGCAAATGAAGCACCGCGGTGCATCGGCTCATGAGTCGAATGATTGGATGGAGTTCCTCAGGGCTTTTAAAAATGTGGACTAAAATGAAATTTGAATATAATTTATAGTATTTGTTTAAAATCCGTTCATTTGAGAATTCTCCAAATGTCAGCTGGATATGTCGATTCATCTATATCTCTGTCTACGCTCTTGAATTTTCAAATGGATTTTTGTTAATTTCTGCCTTAAACGATTTACTTCAGTAAAGTTAACAATTACTCTTTTGCTCTATTTTCTTGTCCAGATTCCCTGAAGTGTAACGTTTATAACCAGGAGAGGAGATCCACTCTGGACCAGGAGGAGTTAGAACCTGTGCAGGTGAAACAAGAACAGGAAGAGCCTGAAGATCATCAGATAAAAGAAGAGCAGGAGGATCTGAAACACCAGCAGATAAAAGTGGAAGAGAAAGAAGTTTACTGCAGTCAGGCTGAAGAACAGATTGAATTAAAACAGGAGACTGATACCTGCATGTTGGTTCCTGTTGATGAGCAAACAGACCACACTGAATCAGAACCAAACAGGAACCAAGTCATCTTCCAGGAAGCTAAGAACCAAAATCAGGAAAGAAGAAAACCTTTCTCATGTGTCATCTGTAAAAAGCGTTTGACTTTCAAATCTGTTTTTGATGTTCATATGAGAACTCATACGGGTGAAAAGCCGTTTTCATGTGTGACCTGTGGAAAAAGTTTTAGTGAAAAAGGTCATTTAACTCAGCACATGATGATTCACACAGGTGAAAAGCCGTTTTCATGTGTGAACTGTGGAAAAAGTTTTAGTCAAAAATGTAATTTAACTCAGCACATGAAGATTCACACAGGTGAAAAGCCGTTTTCATGTGTGAACTGTGGAAAAAGTTTTAGTCGAAAACAGGATTTAACTCAGCACATGATTATTCACACTGGTGAAAAGCCGTTTTCATGTGTGAATTGTGGAAAAGCTTTTAGTCACAAACAGCATTTAACTCAGCACATGATGATTCACACTGGTGAAAAGCCGTTTTCATGTGTGAAGTGTCGAAAAAGTTTTAGTCAAAAACAGGATTTAATTCAGCACATGATGATTCACACTGGTGAAAAGCCGTTTTCATGTGTGAAATGTGGAAAAAGTTTTAGTCGAAAACAGGATTTAACTCGGCACATGATGATTCACACCGGTGAAAAGCCATTTTCATGTGTGAATTGTGGAAAAAGTTTTAGTCAAAAACGGCATTTAACTCCGCACATGATGATTCACACTGGTGAAAAGCCGTTTTCATGTGTGAACTGTGGAAAAGGTTTTAGTCGAAAACAGAATTTAACTCATCACATGAGGATTCACACAGGTGAAAAGCAGTAGAAGTATTTTCCATACATGTCCTATATTGAGGTTCACTAAAGAACTGATTTGGTTTAAAACTAGAATGAAAGACTGGAGGGGTTTCATGTCTATAAAGCTGAAAGTTGTTGTATTTGTTAAATGTGTTCATTTGGATACTTAGAGATGTGCAACCATGACACATTTTCCTTCAGAGATGCTTTCTTGTTCTTTTTGGTATATTCTGTATCAAAAAACAACAATGATAAACTGTATGTTATTGTATTAACATACTGTTTATGTCAAACTGTATGTTGTGTGTGTACAACGTGAAGAGCAGAGGGCTCAGCACACAGCCCTGAGGAGTGCCAGTACTGATGCTGATAGATGAAGAGGCTTGGGGGCCCACTGACTATTTCATGCATTAACAGAGTTTGACCGGACATGGACTCCCTTCCAGAACATTCTCACATGATTGGACTTGAGGGATTGATTTGTATTATTCTGTACAATAGAGAGTTTGTGGGGTTTATTTTTGTAGTTTTTGAAATCAACAATAGAATGTACAGAATTGAGTGTTTTCAAAACATCTGCAAAAAAAGTATTTGTGATATTTTTGTCTTTAAAGTAAAATGAGATTTCTTTCAACTTATTGTAACCAGTTTTACTCTACCTAATTAAAATCTTTTCAAATGAAAGAAAACGCATTTGTACTTTAAAGAAAATGCAAGATTCACCACAAACTAATTTTCATGCATTGATTGCACAAAGTACATGTGATTATTTTTAATATTTTGCTTTTTTTATCTAGTTTTAGCTGTAATATTTTGCTCTTTTTTGCTGCATGCATTTATGTTGAAACAATTTTTATGTGTATTTATATATGTATTTTAGAAAGAAGTTAAAGTGTAACATTTCATTGAAGATTAAAAGTTTTGAGTTTTCTTTTAGTGTATGTTGTGCCTGATACTTGAACCCAGTAGATGGTGGTACTACAGCTAAACTGGTTGTAGCCACTGTGGTTCCTGTAACTGATGGGTTGCCGGTTCAAACTCCCCACATCCATCTCAGTTGTTGAGTCCTTGAGCAAGGCACCAAACCTGCCTTGCCTGCTGTTAGTCAAAGGTCCGATGGCGCCGATTGTGTAGCAGCTTCTATCAGTCTGCCCTGCTCAAAAAGACAACCATACACAAGTTATTTCAAAAAAATGCATTACAGAAACTACTGCCGATCGATTTATTCAGGCTGTTCCTTCAACTGCTATACACTCCTGTACTTCTCTGAGTGATTTAACAGACAAGTTTATTTTTACAATTCAGAAGGTTATTGACACCATTGCTCCTGTTACTACAAAAGTAATCTCTGGGAAACGTAAACCACCTTGGAGAAATTTTGAGTCAGTTAGAAAAGGGGAAAAAAAAAGAGTCCCGGAAAGCAGAACGTCGGTGGCGTAAAACTAAAGTACAAACCCATTTAGATATCTTCAAAGATAAACTGAGAAATGCAAGAGTTTTTTTTTTCCCAAATGTCATCTCTACCTCTGCCAACAACTCTCGTGCTCTGTTCTTGATTGTTGACAGATTGACAAATCCACCTTCTTCTGTTAACTGTAAATTTTTCTCCTCTGAGGCCTGTGACAAATTGACCACCTTTTTCATTAATAAAACGGTGAAAATAAGGGAGACAGTGAACTCCTCTGTGTCTGTTGTTAGGAAACAATTAACTATATTTTCCAACAAACAGGACTTACCTAGGATCCCAGCAAAAAGCCCAGTGTTAATTTAACTCCCACAGAGTGGATTTTAACACTTTTTCAGTGTTTATATAGTCCACACTCTTCAGAGTTAAATTAACACTTTCAATATAGTTAAAATTTTAACACTTTATCAGAGTTACTTATTTAACTCACAAAACAGGGTTCATCCATATAATGGATAACACTGATCCAAGAACAAAATGTACCACTTTTAGTGTTGATTTAACACTTTCAAGTTTTATTTACTCCAAAAAAAGTTACTTTATGATTATGATTAATTATAATTATTAAGAAAAAATTTTGACACAAGTACATCAATTTTGAACACTTTATTTTTGCAGCTGTGTTTCCAACATTTTAAATTGTGGTACGATGAACAAGCATTCATTAGAAACGCCATAAGAGTTTTGAATATCAAAAGGCTTATGAAATTTAAGTTTTCTTTACTAAATGCCTTTCTTCACTTTGAACAATCCTGAAAGCATGATGATGATCATCAAATGTTTATGTGAATAGCTGTTTAGATAACAAAAGAAAGGTATTGTCAACTAAAAGTACATCACTTATCTGACAAAACACTGGCATCTCATCTTGAATTGTGCTGCAAACAGCAAGTCCTGGTCTGTATTCAACACCCTCAACTCTAACCCAGCTGGTTGAGAAAACATCTCCTGATGAAATCATTTGAAGCATTTCTTTGTTGACCACATCTTCATCTTTAAGTGAAAATGGTTTGAGAGGCCCATGCTCATTTTCTTTAATACTTATTGTTTCCCAATGATAAGCTGTGGCCATCTGATGCTTTTTCGCAAGTGATTTGGTTATATTTTTAAAGTTTTTAAAATATTCTATAAACATTTTGTGTTTAGCCTCAAACCTCATAGACCACATATGTAACAATGGACCTATTTTCCTAATGGAAGATGGATAGTGGATCATAAAATGATGCTTAGGTATCAAATTTTGATGTGAATATAAGAACTTAAAGAGTCTATGGTGTTCAACAATCAAATGCTTCAAATATATCGTCATACCCATAGTGAGAATAGGAGAAAAGACAATGTTCACAAAATGTGCTTTGAATAGCTCATCAAATGCTCCAAGAGAACCGTTTGTCTGGCATGGGATGAGACACTTATCCATGACGATGTAGAAGCTGTCAATCTTGCTTCTCTGACGCCCAACAGCAAGGAGGTATGGCTGCAGACCCTGTTGACCCCGGAGATGCTCCTCTAAACTGCAGCATGACTAAAATTAAAAAGATATACACCAAACATAAGAAACAAAACATACAGCTTTACGATACACGTTACATCGAAAATAAATGTAAGTATGCCCAGACATCTTCAAAGCTGTCATTCAAACATCTGTATTTATGCATGTCTATAAAAGGAAATAGACAGATAATTTTGCATATTTTAAATTTCAATTACCTTATGAAAGACAACAAGTCTCTCAACTGCATCACTTGCACTGATTTTTGGAGACTTCTGTCCTCCTGGTTGCGGTGGAAGGAGATGTAAGAGAAGTAACAGCGAGGCCGTTTCTTGGTCATAGCCTGAGGACAAATTTATAAAAGTTTTCAGATATAATATCAGAACTTTATGAGTACTCTGAACAGTCAACTATCTTCAGATATATCTAGGTACTTACTAGATGTGTTAGCAGACAAAAAATGTTGTTACATTCTTAGCAGACATTGAGTTATTAGGATTCTCAGGTTTTTGCTTCTTGCGTGGTATCTCATCCATTAGTATTGTTGATGTTGATGCATTTGAGTCGAAGATCGAGTCAGACTCAGAAGCAGATGACCATTCTGAGAACTCTGAAGAAAGAGACAATAGACATCAGTGACATTCTTTGGTAAAATCTGTATAACAGTTGATTTAATTTGCTTTGGTATCTCACCATCATAGCAGAAAACTGTCAGTACCACATTGCCTTGTCTAAGGAGGTCACTGAATATTTCTTCGTCAACTTCAGTACCTGTTTGTATGTAACTTTGCCTTCAGGTGGCAGGCAAAATCGTTCAATGACTGAAAAAACGAGGCAAGATTTAGAGCCTAATTCTGTAATCAGCTGGATTTTTTTAAACTAACAGTTACTTGATATGGATCATGTGATTAGTATGAAACATATTAATGAAAATACAATGGATTACTCTTTTTACTTACCACAAATGTGTAAAATATGTGTTAAATAGACATACATTGAAAATAATAATGCCCATGCCCCACACAGGTGTTAAATAAATAACAAACCTTTCTCATGAAACTGAAACCTTTCTCATCCATCTGTTCGCTTGACTTTATACCCACAAGTTTATTCCTAAAGGTCTCCGATGTTTTTGCTCCTGATCTTTTACAAAAAATTAATAAGTCACTCTCCTCTGGAGTCTTCCCTCAGGCTTTAAAGACTGCGGTGGATAAACCACTTCTCAAAAAACATAATTTAGACTCATCCATTCTAAGCAATCATCAACCAATATCAAATGTACCTTTTTTGGCTAAAATATTAGAAAAAAATATTTTTCAACAGATAAAAGGTTTTCTAGCCCTGAACAACTGTTTTGATGTCCATCAATCAGGCTTCTGTCAACATCACAGTACTGAAACTGCTCTTGTCAAAGTATTCAATTCAAGTTAAACCACTGGAAAAACATAATCTGGAAGTTTAAAGCTGTAATTATTGGCTCTTTTCTGCTGCGCATTTAGATTACTGTCTTTTTATGTTCAAATTATTTTTATGTGTATTGATAAATTTATTTTATTAAAGGGGCCAATCAAAATGCAAACACCAGCCAACACAAGCACGTTCACCACTTCATGCACAAATAAGCCAAAAACACAAGCCTCTCAACTTGCCGACTACACCACCAGTAGGAAGGATGCTACAGAAAAGCCAACGCACCAACTGTGAAAAAGGAAGCAGCCCCTCACAGGTCCATAAACATCCCAGCCGCCAAGTGATAAGTAAAAAAGCCAATCCTAACCTGGTACAAGACGATGGTTGTTGTGAAGTCCAACATAATGAGAGCTCAGCGACCCCAACCCTGACAGACCCACACAGAGACTGCTGGATCATCCAGACACAGGACCACCACCACCCCACTGCGATCCACCTCACAACTGAGGACAAGACGTGGCATAAAGAGCCCAAAACCATGTTGAAAATTCACAGTGCAAACATGCAGTGCATGAACCGGCCCCAAATCCAGACTACATACTGAGCAGAACCCAAGTCTCAGGGTTCAGCCAGGATCCAGGGAAAATACGCCCCCAGAATCCCAAGACTACCCCAGGAACAATACAATAAAGGCAGATTAACCTCACAGTGCAATAGACAGTGGCGTGTGTTTTAAGGGACATTGCTAACAATAAAGTGTCTTATGTCTAAGTAAACAACATGTTTTCAATCATTACACTATAATAATGCTACAAAATTAAAATTTTCCGACTTACACAGGCAATATCTAATTATCTTAGACAAATGCATGCGTTTGTAGGATTATATACTAAAGTGACGCTGCAGTCTGTCCTCCAGACCAGTTGGTGGCGATAATGACCTGACTCGTTGTTTGCCAACCGTCAATAAACACCAAAAGAATTAAGCTAAATGTGATGCTAGCAGCATTAGCTTTCTTTCGTTCTGCTTGAAGCCATCCTAGGGAGTCAGGCCATCTGTGAGCTGAACATGTGAGTGTTTGCAGTAAAAATATCTCCAGTCTGGATTCAACACGAGGTTTTAAACGAGCTGCTGCTGAAGAAACATTCACAGAGTTTAAAGAAATCTTCAAGTCTGAGGAGGAGATGGATGATCAGATACTGGCTTTTACCCCGACACCTCAAATCATCTTATATCGAATAGGTATGAAACACCCGCGATGGTAACTTTTTACCGATGAGATGCAGATTGTGGATATAAAGCTTTCATTTGGGAGCTTTATTAGCGGAGATTATGCAACGAAGCTAAAGTTTGCTTCCGGCCGGTTGTGGCTTCCACTTTAAAAACAGACTAAAGGGCGATTCCACCGATTGTTTTCAAGTTCAAAAATACTTTATTGAGCCCAAAGGAAGAATAAATGTTGTTGTAACTCATATTAATCCTAATTCTTAAGAGAGTTATTGTAGATTACAATGACTGTGAACTGCAATAGAGATTGTATTGGGAGGAAAGATCTCTTGTAGCTGTCTGTATTACAGAGAATTTGAAGAAGCCTCTGACTGAAGACACTCTGTTTTCCCAAGACAGTCTCATAAAGAGGATTGTCCTTTTTATGAGACTTGTCAGGATTATGAGGATGGTCAGGGTTGTCCATAATTTTCTTTTTATTGCTTTTACCATCTCCAGTCTGCTCTAATTGGTAAGCTTCAAAACCTAGACTCTTTAATCATAGACTGGATTGTTCCAGACTGAGATTTTGATGTTTCAGACCATTTTTATATGTTTTTCAGACCACCTACTGGATCGGTTTTGGAAAGAGGAGGTTTGCTCTGACCAGCAACTCTGTAAACCTGAGACAGGTCCCAGTTTGGACCAGGAGGAACCAGAACCTCTGCAGCTGAAAGACAAGCAGCAAAAGCCAGAACATCCCTGGACTAAAGAGGAACCATTGGAGCTCTGCATAGGTGAACATAAAGAGCATCTTGAGCTGAAGCAGGAGACTGAAGATTCATTAATGTTGACTCCTAATCATGAAGAAAAGAACCACATTCAACCAGAACCAATCAGTAACCAAGTGCTCTCTCAGATCTTTAAAAAAGATTCCTTTATTCCAAAGAAAAACTTGACTCAAGACTTGAAAAGTCATACAGGTGAGAAACGTTTTCCGTGTCGGACATGTGGAAAAAGTTTTTCTAAAAAAAGAGATTTAACAGATCACATGAGGATTCATTCAGGTGAGAGACCTTTCAAATGTTGGCTCTGTAGAAACAGTTTCACTACAAAAGTTGTTCTGGACTCTCATGTCAGAACCCACACAGGGGTGAAGCGATTTTCTTGTGCCGTTTGTGGCAAAGGTTTTAGTCGAAATTATACTATGAATTATCACATGAGGCGCCACAAAAATGAAAGGCCTTTTCCCTGGAATACCTGTGAGAAAACGTACACATCAAAAGATCCATTGAGCGATAATACAGTTGAGAATCCCTTTTTGTGTGGGATCTGTGGAAAAGCTTTCCAAGAAAGCAATAGCTTAAGAACTCACCTGATGACTCACACAAAAGAGACACCGTTTCAGTGCAGAACATGTGGAAAAAGTTACAAAGAAAAAGTACATTTCACAATTCACATGAAAACTCATACAGATGGGAAGCTTTGTTCTTTCTGTGGAAAAACTTTCACAACCAAGTCTAATTTTGAAAGACACGTCAGAATTCACACTAGTGAGAAGCCTTTCTCTTGTACAATTTGTGGCAAAGGCTTTATTCAAAAAGAGCATTTGGCTTATCACATGACGCATCACACAGATGATAGGCCTTTTCCCTGTAATATCTGTGAAAAATCTTTTAAAAGAAAGGATGCATTGAAAAGACACATGAGAATTCACACAGGTGAGAAACCCTTTTTGTGCAAGACCTGTGGAAGAGCATTCATCCACCATAACAGCTTTAAAGCTCATTTGCTAACTCACAAATGAGAACCCTTTACATTGTGTGATGTGTGGATAAGGTTATGAGAAAAACATATTGATACTTGGCATGAGGCACAAATGCTTAGGGGCATTTGTCAGAATGTTTCTCTTTATTTGGTGGTAGAAAATGAAATCAAAGACAACAGATTTTATTTGATATTAAAATCCAAGTATAAAGGATAATAAATGAATGAATAATAAAGAAGTACGACTCATGCCATGGTGTCCTGTTAATGCAGTACTTGTTTCTGTGCAGTTTTCACATGCTATCTCAACCAGATTTTATCACAAAGCTCTATTTAGCACCAAGCTAACTGTCATAACAAAAACATGACAATCTTGTTCATAAACAATGGTGTCAGGACTTTTCATTTTGATGACATTGACACTTTCATTGATATGAATACTTGCTTTTAAGGAAGAAGCTTTTAATTGTTAGCAAGTCGCTCACTCCTACAGGTTATCAACTGTGTTTTGTATTTATTCTTTTAAGAAATGTAGTTGTTTTTGTGCTAATGTTAATGTATGAAATGCACAAAAGTGACAGGAAAAACTGTAGAACTAAAAATCCTCAGGCTTCTCACTAGTTTATAAGTTATTTTAGACTAATAGACTGCTTTTCAAAATTAAACATCTTTGTCAGATGACAGAATTAAGATTGCAGATAGATACAATAGTAAAAGTGTATGTAAAACTTGATGCATTTGACTGCTTTGTTAATATCTACATTGATTTAAAATAATAAAATTAAAGAAGAAACATTTTTGTTTAATATATTTCCAGAAAATGAAAGCAGAGTTAAGCTACAGGTACCATCAATTTTGTCCAGACCTGTTTCATTAATTAGTTTTTTCAAATGATTTTGTTGATCCACAGTTCAAAAGCAATATCTAGTTTTCATTTTTTCATTTTCAATAAATTTTTATTTATCATTTCTGTTGTCCATTTCAACTTATTTCAGCTTCCCAGTTATAAACAGAAGGTAGATAACCAAGAATGTTATCTACAATTAATTTACTGTGTGATTTTTGTTACTGGATGTGAGAGAAATAAAATCTGGGTTAAGAAAAAGTTGAAACCAGAAGTTTACATACACTAAGTAAAAAAAAAACGTTTCTTCTCATTGAAGTTAAATAAAACCTAACTTCTCTTGTTTTAGGTCAGAATTATCAAACAAATTTGAGTACTGTGGAGATGAGGGGACAATATATCATCTTATATAACACTGTTAGAAACAAAGAATTGATCTAAACAGAATTATAATAAAACTTATTTACTTTAAAATGATTCAGAAACGTTTTCTGGCAATATTTGATTATCTTCGATCAAAGTGACGTTGCTGTTCACCCTCCAGACCATTCGGTGGCTCTAATTATCTCATTCGTTGTTTCTCAACCGCCAATAAATACCAAGAAGAAGAATGTTGCTGTACACTCTTGTAAGGTAGGTGGCGATATTCACTTTGAAATCCGCTATAATATAAAAGAAGAAGAAGAAGAATGTGTTGCTAGTAGGGTTAGCTTCTCTTCTACTTGAAGTCATTCTGGAGAGTCTGATCATCTGTTGGCTGAATATGTGAGTGTTTGCAGTAAACATGTCTTCAGTGCAGCTTCAATGAAAGATTATCAACGAGCAGTTAACTCCTGCTGAAGAAAGATTCAGAGTTTAAAGGGATAATCAAGACCGAGAAAGAGATGGATGATCAGCGCAGACTGCTGGATTTCACTAGGACACCGAAAAGGTACGAAACACCTGCGATTGTAATGTTTTACTGAAGAGGAAGGACGCATACTGTACGCATAAGAACATAAATTGGGAACAGTTACAAGGATGCAGTATTCTCGTTTCCTGTCCGCTTTCAAAATAAAAGCATTTTGAAAGGTTTGCCAATTTGCATTATAATTTTTCCATCTGAAACAGCAGTATTTATAAACACGTAAAGTCTTATTGGTTGTTCGGAACAGGTTTCCTCATTTCCCAACTGTTTTTCCATCTAAATCTAAATATTAGATTTTAAACATTCATTCATAAATTGGAGCCTTAATACTCCGACCAGCTCTCACTCCAGGGAGAACGGGCTCCAGTTTTTGGGAGCTTTGGCGACACCTAGTGACTATCCTGCAGAGCTGTTGTCAAAATTATGTACAAAGACACACTGGATATTTTTTTCACGTGTCCATATTAAATAAGGTGGGAGGTAAATATTTTAAAAACACAAATTATTATGGAGAATTATTGATATTGACTCATATGAAATACTTATATTGTAATTTTTTCCCCAGCTCTCATTATTTAACATAGGATGCCCTCGAGGGCAGGATTCTATGTGTTAATTTGATATTTGTGTTTTATTTCATATAAATAAAATCATTAAGATGTGTTTTATTTTGCTTTTTTGTCCTCTCAGACCTCAAACAGGAACATGTTTGGAAGGAGGAGGCGCTCGCCGACCAGCGGAGGAACTCTAGTTTTGACGAAAGTGAGCTGGAACATTTTCAGATAAAGGAAGAAGATAAGGAAGCCTGTATTAGCCAGGATGAAGAGGAGCTTGGGCAGAAGCAGGAGACTGAAACCTTAATGGTGACTCCGACTCATGAAGAATTTCACACTGAGTCAGAAGCAAACTGGAACCAACTCAACTTTCCTCCTGAAACTGAGAATGAAACAGGAAAAAAGCAATCCCAAAGTCTCAGAAGTAATGATGGATGAAGAGCAAATACATTGGAAAACTAGACACCATAATGACACAAGAAGTTCACCAGAAAAAGGGCGCACAGAAACTCATAGCGATAAGAAACTTTACTTTTGTGAAATGTGTGATAAAGGTTTTTCTTTAAATAAAAACTTGATCGCGCACCTGAGAATTCACACAGGGTGGAGAGGCCTTTCTCATGTAAAACCTGTGGCAAATGTTTCACCAAAAAATCCAATTTAACTCACCTCTTAAAAGCTCACACAGGCAAGAAGCCTTTTTCATGTGACGCATGTAAAAAGACATTCAGTCTAAAAAGAGATCTGGTCAAACACATGAGAATTCACAAGGACGAGAAGCCTTTCCTGTGCATGACCTGTGGAAAACGTTTCAGGTTGAAATTTATTTTAACTGAACACACAAGAACTCACACGGGTGAGAGGCCTTTTCCTTGTGACGCATGTAAAAAGACATTCAGCCTTAAAAGAAACATGGTGAAACACATGAGAAACCGTGGAAAACATCTTAAATCTACAGGTTGTTTTGATTCAAGTCGGATAATGAGATGAGAGCGCTTTGTCTGGCTGAACATGTCACAAACATTTTAAGTCTTTTTGCCTACCAATGTTGAAAATATTGGAGATTAGTGAGGTTATTCCTGCTAGCATTACAGATTGACAATTTAACCTAAATTAAGAGATTATGTTTGCTGTGTCAATGCATTCTTATTTAATATGTGTCATTTGAAGGGGCAGTATGATATAAAATCAACTTTGAGCTTTAGATCATATTATGTTAGTCCGTCGTCAAAAACATATTTGGAGTGTTGCCTTGATTTTAAATTTTTTTTTATGTTTGAGAAATTGCCCACTCAGCTCCTTCAGACTAGCCAGCAACAATTAGCAAGCGCCTGGTGGAACTGTGCATCTGCTGAGGTCATTACATGAACTACTTTTCAGTAAAACGCTGCTAAAAACATTGTTAACGTGTTAATAGAGGCGTTGTGATGTGGCGACATCCTGAAGGCAGAGTTTCAGTTTTTAAAGAGACAGAAGCCTAATTTCAAGACTTTAAATTGTGATGTCAAATCTCTTTTAAATCATATTTGATACATGCAGCAATCAAGCAACTGAAGACAACAGTTGCTTGATTGTGATATAAAATGACGCTCTGTGTCCATTCAAAAGATTTGTTATAAAAAAAATAGACTTCTAGTGTAATTTGCTCACTAGCTGATAAAATGCTTTGATTCATCAAAAATAAAATGAAGTGAATTCTACCAACCAATTTTCACGTTTTTTCTTCATGTTTCTATGTTTAATAATTGTCTTATAACGTTTGTCTTTGAGAGAATAATCTTGTGCAACATTTAGCTATTATTTTTAAAAATAGTTAATGTATACCGTTTTTATATACCGTTTTCCATCTTTAGTTGGAAAAAACAACAATAACATTAGAATAAAATATTTGAATGCTTTATATGGACCAATTACGAAATTGGTTTCTAATTTTTATGGGGGGTTTAATCTATATGAAGAAAAAGTTAAGAAATGTATTGGATTTTCTCCTTATATTTTGTTATCTTCTGCTTTCATCCACTAGGGGGTGGTAGTGTGTTCACTCGCTGGAAAAAAAAAAAACGCCAGTAGAAGAAGAGGCGGCGGATGTAAACGGATTGCTAGCAGTTATTCTCTGAATATGTGAGTATTTGCAGTAAAGATGTCTTCAGTTCAGCCGCAGAGGAGATTTATCAACCAGCATTTAACTCCTGCTGAAGAAACCGACCCAGAGTTTGAAGAAGTCATCGTGAAATCGGAGGACGAGCTCGATGATCAGTCCAGTCTGCTGGATTTCTCCCAAGAAGGTATTGAAATGAGCGATGCTAACGTCATTTCTCTGCTAAATTTTGAAATCTGCGTGCGTTTTATGTTCTGGATGCTGACACAGAAAGCCGGGAAGCTCATGAAGCTCCGCAGAGATCAGCATCCAACATGGCTGCGAGCAAAATAGCGAACGTTGGAGCTATAAACTATAATTAAACGCTCCGGACGGGTTGTATCTCAGCAAATCAGTATCAGACACACACTGCTGCGAAATATCCGCAGGTAAAATAGATTATTTTGTGTTTAAATGTAGAAATGAAGAGAAAGTTATTTTCGACTCGTATTAGGAAGCTGGCTTCCGATTTGATTAACGACTAAAATATGATTCCGCCTCATCTTTTTTACTTTTATCTTTAATCTACGGAGCGCCCTAAGGGACATGAAGGGGACATTTTTTCGTTTTCAGTAAATCGCAATAAATTAACAAATACCCCCTGGTCTATTTTGTATACAGACACTGTGATCAATGTGGATTCAAAATTTCTGTTAAAAATCCTCAGTGAAAACGTGTTTATACATTCTTAACTATTTGCTGCAGAAAACTGGTTGAAAATCGATTTATTCACTGTTGTATTCATTTTTGTTTATCCAATACAGTATATATCAAAACAACTATTTCTTAATACCACCAAAACTGGTAGATAATGACATTACCCTGTGAATTTAACTCAAGTAGTCAAAATAGTTTAGATGTAGCTTATTTTCCTTCTTACAGAAAGTTTGTCATGTTTATGTAGGGATGGAAATAACACGTTTGACCTGTTTTGCTCTGGTATTTTTCACATAAAAACAAAAATATGAAACTTTGTAGAACTCAATCGAGATGTAAACATAGAATTCCTCCATAGAAAAACCGGACATTGTGGGAGAAAGATTTAAAAGTATTCAAGATACTTCATATTCTGAACACTAGATGCATTGTTGGCCGTTAACTCAAAAGTATTGAGTGGAAATGCAATACTCTCTATATAAATTTCTTAACCTGTATCATACAACAATAAAAGGTAATTACATATAATCTTGAACTTAGTGATCAAATAAAATTTGAGTCAGTCTGATTTTTTTGCTGATTGCTGTTCTACTCCTCGATGAGTAATTCTGTGCTAATATTGGCCAGCTAATTACCAGAGCATAGTCCTCTAACGCACCTGAATCAAATGAAGAGTTGTTGACCAGGCCTTTGAAAAACTTCTTGTAATGCTGAAGTAATTCAGTCTTTTGATTCAGGTGTGCTGCAGGACTGAAGTTATAGACCCCTGCTTTATAAACTTCACTTTCGAAAGAGCATTATGCTAATAACAGTAAAAGATTTCATCCTTTAGTTTTCAGCCCAAGGAAACAGATAATAAGACACACTCTGCTGCAAACTCATCGTCTAACTTTAGAGTGTTAGCTGGAATTTTATTAAAGGGAGTTTAAGACCATTAATTGACCCAGGCTCTTTACTGTTTAACCCTCCAGACATCCACCAGGATGATGTTTGGAAAGAGGAGGCGCTCGCCGATCAGGAGAGGAGCTCCAGATTTGATGAAGAGGATCCCGAACCTCTGCAGATGAAAGAGGAGCAGGTTGAGTTTGGACATCTGCAGATAAAAGAGGAAGACATGGAGCTCCTTGTCAGTCAAGATGAGGAACTGCTTGAGCTGAAGGAGGAGTCTGACACCTTCATGGTGACGCCTACTGACGAGGAAAGCTTTCACACCGAACCAGAACCAAACTGGTACCCGCTCGACTCTCAGGACTCCCCTGAAAGTGACAACCAGGATCAGGAAGGAAGCATTTCAGAAGACTGGGGGTCAAAGAGTGATGAAGAGCAAATGTTAAATGAACGGGGTCAGGAAACGAGACAATATAATCAGTATTCTGAGAGCTCAAATCAAGAAGGGCACAGTGCTCACAAAGAAAAGAAACAATATTCTTGTAAAATGTGTGATAAAAGCTTTTCCCAGAATAATAACCTGACGATACACATGAGAAGTCACACAGGGGAGAGGCCTTTCTCATGCGAGACATGTGGCAAAGGTTTTACTACAAAATCGAATTTAACCCTTCACTTGAGAACGCACACAGGTGAGAAGCCTTTTCCGTGCGTGACCTGTGGAAAAAGCTTCAGTCTAAAATGTATTTTAACTGAGCACATTAGAACTCACACTGGTGAGAAACCCTTCCCATGTCTGGTCTGTGAGAAAAGTTTCCCCTCCAAAAACCATTTGAATAAGCATTTGAGAAGTCACACTGGTGAGAGGCCATTCTCATGTATCACCTGTGGGAAAAGGTTCAGTCTGAAGTGTAATTTAACTGAACATATGAGGACTCACACTGGTGAGAAGCCTTTTCAGTGTTTGGCTTGTGACAAAAGTTTTAACTCTAAAAACCATTTGAATAAACACCTGAGAGTCCACACAGGTGAGAGGCCTTTCTCCTGCATGATCTGTGGAAAAAGGTTCGCTCAGAAAAGTTGTTTAACGGATCACATGAGAACTCACACGGGGGAGAAACCTTTTCTTTGTGATATGTGTCAGAAAGCCTTCAGCCTGAGGAGCAGCTTGAATAACCACATGAGAACCCATACAGGTGACAAGCCTTTCTCATGCGACACCTGTGAAAGAACGTTCACGTTAAAGAGTCGTCTGAATAGACACATGAGATCTCACACAGGGGAGAAACCATTTACATGTAATGCATGTACTAAAACCTACAGCCTTAAAAGTAGTTTGACCAAACATATGAAAACTCACGTTGGCTAGGAGCATTTCTTCTGTATACAGTGTAGAGATAAAGATGTTAGTAACCAGTAACATATTTTAATGTAATATGAAAGATAGTGACTGTTCACTAGGGTTGGACATAAAGCTTTATTATGAAATTTTGTGGTGCCGTTGTGATAACAATAAAAGTGATAATAAGAACTATTTATTAATCAATTGTTGGCTCATAAAAGTCTGGCTTTTTCACTTTTACAATTCAAATTCAAAAGATGCTTTATTGATCCCAAAAAATTTTGATGTCGCTCCAATTCATTAATTCAAGGTTCTTCAAAGAGTTATTGTACATTTTTGTACATCCATTTGGGTCTCTACTGCTTCTAGAAAGGCTCCAGGTGTTCAAAAAAAGAACAAGTTAATATTTTTTGGTGTCTAGACAGCAAACTGTTTCAAAAACCTTTCGTAATATAATGTTACATATCAACAGGCATTGCCCTGTTACCTAGCAACCTCAGTTGCAGAGCAACTGCTCCAGCAAAGCTTGAGCACGTTTGGTCAGCTGGTTTTACTGCTGTATGTGCTGTACAATGGCTGCTGGAAAAAGCAAGAGGCCCTAAAACGGCTCATTGTGAAAAGAGCTCAAAATAGTCT
Source organism: Xiphophorus hellerii (assembly GCF_003331165.1). Taxonomy (NCBI): domain Eukaryota; kingdom Metazoa; phylum Chordata; class Actinopteri; order Cyprinodontiformes; family Poeciliidae; genus Xiphophorus; species Xiphophorus hellerii. The sequence continues at coordinate 7,586,152 of NC_045684.1, read as the reverse complement.
AAATCTGTGTCTGCGAATTATTTTGGGTAAAAAATGTTATGAAGGTATTTTGTGTAGCCCGCAGTCCTATCCTGACTCGTTCAAGGAAACATAACAAGTCCCCTTTAAGATGGCATTCCTGCTCCACCTCTTACAAATTATAGGTTTCCATCCCAAAAATCAGTTGTAGTGAAAAGCCACAAAGTTTGTGTTTTTCTTTGTATTCATTGCAATAATTGACTGACGACGAGTTGTCCATTCAGCTACTGTAGAAAAAAAATTAATTCATTATATCCATCTTGATAACATGCCGTTATTTTCAAAATATTTGCATGTATGATTGATTTCTGGGTGAAAACTGATTTGATGCAGTTTCCTATTAACTTTAAAAGAAAATAAAATTTTCTCCAGCATTAAACTTTATTTAAAATTTATTGCAGGCGTCATATTTTTATTGCAGTCTAAACAAATAAATATGCCATAGCTGCATACTGTCTACTTCACAGAAGTGTGTCCTTCCTAAAACTGGAGGATTGAATAGATTTATTTCTGCAACATATAAGTCAGTATTATGATAATGTCCTTTATGAATTGTTGCACATTTAGGTTTTAAAAGTCATGAATTTGCAGGCAAAGGAAGGCACCAAAAATACATTGAATAATAACTTTCAAACAAAATTAGGTGAATTTAAGAAGACATGAATAAAAACACTGGACTGACAGTTTGGATTCAAATTAAAAAGGTTAAATCAAGACTAGGCTTCTCATTATTGTCTTCATGTTCTGTCTGGAGATCTTATTGTTGCAAAGTCAGTAACTCAGTGCTGCTTGATATCCTTAGATAAAAATCTTTGCAAATTTGAATCAACTGAATTTTTACTGCATTGATTAATAACTAAACTGAAATTGTAATATAATTTATATAGTATGTTTAGATTGTATTTAGATTGCTGTTTATAATTTGGCTATTTTTTGTTAATGTACCTTGATATTGTATTTTACGTCCATCAAGCTATATAAAATATCTGGATTAAATATAAAATAAGATAAATATGACAAAGTTAGAGAGCAGAATATAGAAAGGTTGTTTTATGGAAATCTGAGAAAAACGGCAGCCAGGAAGTGATTTCAGGGACACATGAGACACAAACATGTATATTAAAGAGCCAACAATTAATCTGAGTAGAATGAAAATAAAAATGTGTCCTTTGGAAATCATGCAAATTAACTTGTACTACGTGAAACAAAGTGATTAAACCGAATTTAATTGCTTTCTTGTTGTTGTTGTTTTAATTCCCCACCAGAAGGAGGCGGTACTTCGTTACTACCCTACCGTAGTCAAGGAAACCAACAGAAGAAGAGCTGAGTCGCTAACAACATTAGCTATTTTGCTGCTACTAATAATTTAGGAGAAAATAATTTGCTGTAAGCTGAATAGGTGAGTGTTTGCAGTGAGAATGTCTTCAGTGTGAGAGTTTATCAGCGAGCAGTTAACTCCCGATGAAGAAACATTCACAGAGTTTGAAGAAGTGGATGAAAAGAGCAGACTGCTGGATTTCACCTGGACATCCCAAATCATCGTACGACGAATAGGTACGAAACACCAGCGGTTACAACGTTTCTCTGATTGGGGGTATTTAAGGGTATCGTTTGCGTGGAGGTTAAATTAAGCTGTTTTTACCTTCGGAGCTCACAAAAGGTGTTGGTGTGTGAAAAACGATCCGCACTAATGACAGATGTGCGTTGTGGTTGTGAATTTGGGGCTATTTCTGTTGTTGTTTTCTAACGAGAAGAAACGGAAAAGAACGAGACATAACGAGTGCTGAAAGCTGGGCTCGGGCCTTGAGCTAAAGGAGGCTTAGACACCGGACGGGTCTAGTTACTAAAAACTACTGAAGTTAGAGGGGTTTTTATTCAAAAATAGAGTAGTTGTAAAAGCTGTCGTCCCAAAATTACTCAAGATTTTTTTTTAAAAAGTTGCTCAAGTACTGAGTAGCTGATCATAATGTATCTGATTAATATTTTAAAGTAATGACATCAAAAACTAAAATATAGTTATTTGCAAATACTGGTATTTTTAAGACTAATATTAAGATTATTTCAGATATGTGCAAAATAACACATTCAAGCAGAAGAAACAGTTTCTTCCCAATGTCAAACTTTAAATAAAAGTAACATTTACAGTAAGTAATGTCTACATGGATGAAGTATTTCCAGTGATCATATATAGTGTAGCTTACTGATCTGCAAATAGGACAATACACACAGAGGACAGAAAATAGCATTAGAACAACAAAACTTGTGGAGAAAAAAGAGGTCTCACGTTAACATGTCGCTTGTATTTTTGGTTAAAATGTTTGTTCTTTATTCATTGAAGTTACTCATGTTGGGTAGAGTATCCAGATATTTTACTCGGGTAATAGTAGGAATGTTTAATAATAATATAACTGAAATAAAAGGAAAAGACATGGTGCAGTAAAAATACTCCCCAGATTATTTTTCTAGCAAATGCAACTGAGCATTTATTAACCTTAACTAGTGACGACCTGCCATGTTTATTCCAGCTATTTGAAATTATTTATTCTAGTGTTTTTTAAGTCACAAAGAAGTAGACACTCCAACAGTGAGGTGGAGTACTTAGTTCATCATTGCATGTGTATTTTGTTCATAATTTGATGGTTCAATCTGGTTTTAAAGCATGTTTCTATGAATCACTTGCTTGCATACATAATCTTTCTTTCTGCATGTCCAGATATTTTGCAGCATGACGTCAAAGAGGAAGAGACTCTTTATGGCCAAGAGAGCAAATCCGGTTTGGACCAGGGCCAACCAGAACCTCTGCAGAGAACAGAAGAGCAGGAGGAGCTGGAAAATCAACAGCCTGAATATCAACAGGTAAAAGAGGAAGAGGAAGAACTCTGCATCAGTCAGGATGAAGATCAGCATGAACTGAAACAGGAGACTGAGACCTTTATGGTGACGATATTTAGTGAGGAAAAATACAATAAAGAACCAGAACCAGATGGAAACAAACATGACAACCAGGATCAGGAAAAATTGGATAGAGATGAAGAGTTGAAACAAAATCAGAAAACCACAAATAAGTCAAAACGAAAAGGACACAAAAAGATGCACCGAGATAAAAACCTGTATTTTTGCAACATTTGTGAAAAATGTTTTTCTACTAGTAGCAACTTGAATATGCATTTGAAAATTCACACAGGTGAGAAGCCTCACTCATGCCTGACCTGCGGAAAAAGCTTCAGTCAAAGATGTCATATAAAGCTACACACCAGAATTCACTCAGGGGAAAAGCCTTTCTCATGTGTGATCTGTGGAAGCAGTTACAGTCAAAATCATTTTCTAACTTGTCACATGAGAGTTCACACGGGTGAGAAGCCTTTTCTATGTCTAACATGTGGCAAAAGTTTCACCATGAAAACTCTTCTGAATAAGCACCAGAGAACTCACACAGGTGTGCAACCGTTCTCATGTGATGATTGTGGCAAAGGTTTTACTCAAAAATCCCATCTAACATATCACTTCAGAACTCACACGGGAGAGAAGCCTTTCCCATGCAGTACCTGTCGAAAAAGTTTCAGCCTCAAAATAACTTTAAGTAGGCACATGAGAATCCACGTTGTTGAGAGGCCTTTTCAGTGTTTGATGTGTGGGAAAAGCTTTAACGAGGAACAGCAGCTAACGCTCCACATGAGCAACCATGCGGGTGAAAAACCTTTCCAATGTGTGACCTGTGGAGAAAGTTTCAGCCTAAAAGAGAATTTAACGGATCACCTGAGAAGCCACATAGGTGAAAATCCCTTCTTATGCATGATCTGCGGAAAAGGTTTCAGTCTATTCTCACATGAGAATACACAGAAGTGAGAAGCCTTTTCCATGTTTGACCTGTGGAAAAGGCTTTACTACAAAAACTCTTTTGAACAAACACCTGGGAGTTCACACAGTTGAGAAGCCTTTCTCATGTTCCACCTGTGGAAAAAGCTTCAGGCAAAAGATTCATTTAACTCAGGGGTGTCAAACTCCGGTCCTCGAGGGCCGGTGTCCTGCAACTTTTAGATGAGCCTCTGCTGCACCACACCTGAATAGAATAATTAGGTCATTAAGGCTCTGGAGAACTGATCTACACAAGGAGGAGGTAATTAAGTCATTTCATTCCACTGTTTTGTACCTGTGGCACATCTAAAAACTGCAGGACAGCGGCCCTCGAGGACTGGAGTTTGACACCTGTGATTTAACTGAACACATGAGAAGTCACACAGGAGAGAAACCGTTTCAGTGTCACAGGTGTAAAAAATCTTTCAGCATTAAATGTAGTTTGAATAAACACATGAAACTGCATGCAACCTAGATGCCTTCCTCTGTTGCATCCTGGACGTATAACATTTTTAGATGAGCTGTATTTTGATTAAACTTCATAGACGTTGAGGTATAATCATTAGTGATTCTTGTTAAATTCTCAGCTGGAGTCTTTCAGCTCATCCTTTCACTTTATGATCAAACCACGTTCTTTATGCCTCAAAATTGACTAAAATATCCTGCCTCTGAATAAAGGACTTAAAGTTATCTGAGAAATATGATCTTCTGCAAGATCTGATGGAGATTTTAACATGTTGAGGACGGAACACAGCGACTTTTCCTGTATTTACAACACTGCATGGATTTTAATAAGCCAGCATCAGGTCACAATATAAACTCTAACAATTTCCTTCGTCTTACAAGTTGCTCAGAGGGGAGTGCTATATTGTCTACCTGCAATCACCAGATATGTTGTGCTTAACATAAAGGGGCCAAAGTGTCTGATGTGAAAGAACAAAGGGATCCATTTATATTTTGTAGCTTTTTATTGCAGAACTACAACCTAAAAACCAACTAATTCTTGAGAAATAATCCATTTGTTAAGCTATTCAGATATACAAGTGACACAAAATACTTGAGAAATGTTTATATTTAACTAACAACTAATTTTCATGCAGACATTCTGTGTTTCTATGTGCACTAATTGGGTTTCTTAAAGCTGCTTTCTAATTCAAATGTTTTTTTCCATTGAAGCTGCTTCCATGGATTTCCATTGTTTTGTTTTTTATTAATAAAACAGTCATGTCAAGAAACAAGTAGACAAAGCATCATTTAGTTTTTTACACAAGTTGAAAACTAACTTTGATTTTTGTCTTTTGACAATGAAAAAACTTAAAAGAAGAGCTTATGTTCTTTCAGATATAAGTTGTCATTTTGTGAAATTGTTTGTGGTCACTACTCATCACATCTTAACTGTCTAATTTTAATCATTGCTGCTGTTGCTATGTAAACTAAATGAACAGTTTATTTGCATTTTTGGCAGTGTGTACGTTTTGAAATCTGTCAAACAATCTCACTCTCTTAAAAATATTTTTTTCTTGTAGCTTTTTGCCTGTTATATTGCACAACACATGGTGAAAAATCTTTTATTCATTTCAAGACTAAACATACAGTTGTAAATACAGATAAATGTTAAGTGAATGAAGAAGATATAATTCAACTTTACTTTTTACTCACAAGTAGGTTGAACATAATGATAGAAGGTAGAACATGTTAAATTGACTATTATATAAGGATTATAGGTACAGTTTCTTTTTTAGTCACTTTTGTAATGTAATTTATACATTTTTAATATCTTACACAATTAAAATACATTCTTGGTAACTTCAATTTGAATATAATCTTGGTGAATAAAACAGATGGTGTCCAACTAGTCTAAGCTTGGTTTCACTGACACATGCAGCCACCAACTACACCTTTAAACGAGTCACAATCCACAGCTAAACTGGGGAAAAAAACCCATCACAATGGGAAATTTACGTTATTATTACATAAAAACCACAAAGTCTGGCATTCACTCTGATTCAGGATTTCGTTCCTCAATCAGAAACATAAAAAATAATGCAAATAATAATGAGTGATGTTTACATTCAAATACAGAAAACATTAATCCCAATCCTAGTAGCTGTAGTCTACCGGTCCAAACATGAACCCATAACATGAATCTAATATGTGACTACAATTATAACTCTTAACTGAAAAGCTGCTTTAACTAAACTAAATATTTTAAAATGTGATCCAGATGTAATTACTACCTCAGTGAAGTTGCTCTCCCACAACTCACCCCACTGTCTTCATATATAATTTTAAAGATATTAGTAAAAAAGAAAAAAAGTTATCCAGAGGTCATCTGAGGTTATCATCAATATTTTCAAAGCAAAAGCAGCAAAGTGACTTTTTTTGCTGCAAAAATGTTTGACAGCAACTTTGTTAGATTTGAAGACTGTGGGAGGAGATATGGAGGAGCAACTTCACTCAGGTGTAATTACAGAATAAGACAAGTTACAGAGCAACTTGGTACTTGAGGTTCACATTAAATAGTCTGACTGCTGTGAGTTCTCATGTGAATATATAAACTCTTTCTATGGCTGAAACTTTTTAAACAAGTAATACATGTGAAAGGTTTCTCACCTGTGTGAATCCTCATGTGAGAAGTTAATATTTTTCTCTCTGTAAAACGTTTTCCACAAGTCATACATGGGAAAGGTGTCTCACCTGTGTGAATCCTCATGTGGATAGTTAAACTACATTTTTTAGTAAAACTCTTCCCACAACTAATACATGTGAAAGGTTTCTCACCAGTGTGACTCCTCATGTGAATATATAACCTCTTTCTATGGGTAAAACGTTTTCCACAAGTCATACATGGGAAAGGTTTCTCACCTGTGTGACACCTCATGTGAGTAGCTATATTACTTTTCTGAGTGAAACTCTTCCCACAACTAATACATGTGAAAGGCTTCTCACCTTTGTGAATCCTCATGTGAGTAGCTAAATAACTTTTCCGAGTGAAACTCTTTCCACAGCTAATACATGTGAAAGGCTTCTCACCTGTGTGAATCCTCATGTGAGTAGCTAAATAACTTTTCCGAGTGAAACTCTTTCCACAGCTAATACATGTGAAAGGTTTCTCACCTGTGTGAATCCTCATGTGAGTAGCTAAATTAGTTTTCTGAGTGAAACTCTTTCCACAACTAATACATGTGAAAGGCTTCTCACCTTTGTGAATCCTCATGTGAATAGCTAGCTGACTTTTCTGAGTGAAACTCTTTCCACAACTAATACATGGGAAAGGCTTCTCACCTGTGTGAATCCTCATGTGAGAAGCTAAACTACATTTCCGAGTGAAACTCTTTCCACAACTAATACATGTGAAAGGTTTTTCACCTGTGTGAATTCTTGTGTGTTTCGTCAAACACTCGTTTCTGGAAAAGATTTTATCACAAACTGTACAAGGATATAGTTTTTTCTTTAGGTGAGATTTTTTGTACTTCTTTTGTTTTGGACCTTCAGTAGTTCCTTTTTGCCGTATGTTTTTCTGACATCTCTTGTTTTGTTTCTGCTCTTTGTCTCTCTTTTCTCCTGGGTCTCCAGAATTGCTTCCTTCCTCAACCTGGTTCTCATCTTTTGGAAAAGCTTGAGAGACGAGTTGGTTCCGGTTTGGTTCCGTTTCATTGTTGAGTTTTCGTACATCAGAAGGAGTCACTAAAATGTCTCCAGTTTCGTGTTTCAGCACAAGCTGCTCTTCATCCTGACTGATGCAGAGTTGATTCTCTTCCTCTCTGAACTGTTGATCTTCCAGTTCCTTTTCATTTAAAGTGGACTTCCTCTTCTGGTTGCTGAGCTCTTTGAGAACCTCCTCTTTACACACACAGTATCGTGGGCGATCTGGACAAGCAGACAAACAAAAGTTTAAAAATTTAAATAAAAACCAAACACTTCACTTTAATCACTTGGTGCATCTGAACAAGTTTTATTTTCTTTGAAAGTATGACTTTGAAACAATGTCCCTTTGACGAGAGCGGAACTAGGTTTGTGTAAATATATAACATTTTGTCAGAAATTTCAGAAAATATAAAAATAAAATAATTTTAAAGATTACAACAAGGGCTGGGCGATGCATTTTCAATGTACGATAATTAAAATGGCTATATCGCAACTATCAAGTATAAATTGTTGTTCAAATAATAACCTTTCACCATCAAATTCGCTGCGAGAATGGTTTATCCCACACCCTATGAATGCTCCGTAGGTGCATTCATAGCATCCTCTCCCCTCTCAACTTGAAAATCTTCTAACAATCACGCTGCGCGGAGAAAACAAATAACATGGTGACAGCGAGAGTTTGAGGCGAGCAGCTGAATGAGACGGTAACTGAAGAGGAGTCAGATTAACTAGTCTAGCTGGATGAATAATTTGGCAGTGGCTTGGATTTTATATGGAGGATGTCAAACAAAATGAGGTAATTTGCGTAACATTTTATAAAACTATTGCCACACAAGGTTGTACCACAAATGTATTTCCCTCCCTAATCAGACTATTCTTTTACATGCTGTTCATAGCCGGTAGAACTAGTCTGTTAAAGTGAGACCTGGAGATGTAGGTAGGATTCATTTAGTGCTATGCAATGGAAAAATAACTCAAAATTTCCCCTTTTTTTTCTCGTGTTCTGTCAAGTAGACTTGTTGCCATAGCAACTAACAACAACACAACTATATATATCAGGATTCAGCACCAAAACCAGTAAACCATTACCCCCACATAGAACAGAACATTCAGTTCGTTACAGATTTGGGTTTTTAGGCTTGATGTGTGTAACAGGTGGTACCATTAGGTGTCGCACTCTCCACAGCCTGAGCCTCCATAAAAGGGAAACTGGAAGGGTGGTGGCCAAGCGTTAATTTCCTGTGTGTGAGACCAGGTGTGTGTTGGGCCCACGCTGTTTGCTGGCTATGGTAGGTTGGAGGGAAACTGTTTTAAAGTGATTCTCTTAAGTAAGTTGTGCTGATTTGGTGTTTTTATACAGGGCTGCATTATTAATGACGTTCCGGTGGTAGCGTTACCTGGGTGTGTGGTTGTTCGACGCCGCAGGTAGGTTTAAGCATTAGTCTCTTAATCAGAATGAATTGTATGTTTTTTTTCTATCGTTTTTATCTGGTAGGGCTGCACCAGATCTGCTAGACCAAGGTTGATCTTAGAGTACTGGTTAATGCGATGCATGTATGCAGTGTTTTTAACGTGTTTTAGATTGACTTGATTAAAATGATTTAATAAGCATTTAGTAATTTTTGTGTTTTTGTTTTATAGTGTTGACACTGCGTCCTGCTGTCCTTTTAGAGTTTTTATTTTGTTAGTCCGACCAGGTAGGACTTAGTACTTGTGAGGGCGGGCTAACAACTTTTCATTTATTTTTTTGTTTTGTCCTCCGTTTGTTTTTGGGTCACCTCCCAGAATTTCCATATCCAATGTCTCTGTTAATCTTCAATAATTGAGACCCGATCCTGTTTGGTTTGATCTCTAGTTTGAATTGCATGTGATCATGTTTGCAGTGTATCGGGTGCATCTTAAGTTTGCAGTGAACATTGTGGTTTATCCACCTGAAGTGGTTAAATTCTGGTCGCACATTATCAGGTTGACAAACGACGGATGAAGTTAACGGGGAATCCCTTTTATGTGTGTAACAATAAATGTTGTTAATAATTAACTTCGTTCTGATTGTTTATTGCCCTTCGGCTTGACAGAACTGTAACGTGTATTTTGTGATTATTAATAAGTGATTGTTGTGGTAGATCAGCCACCGCTGCTATTAGCCAGTCTAACACAGCAGTGGCTGATTAGCTTATTTAAACAACTGCTTTACTGATGATCTGTCAGTTTGTGTGTAGGTCGCCTTTTTTTTTTTTTAAGCTGAACCAAAACACACCTTATTCCACAGCACATCTATTTAAGTCAAAGTCAAGCATAACTGACCTACTTCCCTCCCTCTTTATTTTTTTCTTGGTTAAAACTTATTTCTCACCTTGTTATCTAGTCATAATGTATTCCTTTTATATTTCACATTTAAGTCTAGCTGGGAAATGGTTACAACCGGATTCAATGAAACATAAATGACGGAAAATTCTCCACTTTCTGCTCACGTTGGTTCCCATCTCTCTAGCAGAGGTCGTGCTAGACTTTTATGCTGTCAAAATCTGCTAAAAGATACGAAGGTTTTAGGGCCTACATGGAAAATAACCATGATAATGTTACGAATATTTTTAATAGTTGTCTCGTCGGTCACATTTCAGTCAGTTTTCTCATCAATAGGAGAGTTTAGAGCGACGCGCGTTCCCGCGACAGACATGCGTTTCTGGGCGTAACACGTGTTAAAACTTTCCTTAACCCAGCATGGAAACTTTATTTAACCCATTTCCAACTATCTCTATTCTGTGTCACCAGTAAAACGTAAAGGTGTTTCTTACCTATTCGATGTAAGATTATCTGGGGAGTCCGTAGTCTGCGCTGATCATCCATCTCTTCCTCGGATTTGACGGTGATTTTATAAAACTCCGTTAAAGTTTCTTCAGCAGGGATAAACTGCTCGTTGATTAACTCTCTCTGGGACTGAACTGAAGACAGAGTTGCTGCAAACACTCAAATATTTGCCAAATAAATCAAAACCGTCTTCAAGCTACATTCTAACAAAAGAAAAGCTAACGCCGCTACCTGTGCTCTGTTTTCATTTCCTGTGTGTTTCACGGTGGCTCCACTGAAGAAACACGAAACCGACGTTTAGTTCCGCTTTGAATCTCCTAATTCCCTCTGAATGTGAAACAGACAAACGTCCCGTCTGACCATCAATACAAAGGCGTGTTAATGTTATTGTTGTTACCCCCACCCCTAAATGAAGGATTGTGGCTTTTCTGTTGAACAGTGAGGTTTATTGGGTGCAAACCGTGAGTTTCACCATAAGAGCTGTACAAACACACACACACACACAAAGACAGTGTAAGCCAACCGCGCTCTAAAACCGTAACGTTTGATTTGTTTTTATGTATTATATAAGCATTGTTCCATATGATGCAGTAATGAGGAGAGTAGATGTGTTTATATAACAGAACCTGCTGATGAAATTTAACTAATTTGACTGGAAGTTTCCCAACTGAGAAAGGACAACGCAATAAAAACTTTTAGAGCCCCTAGTTCACTGATGATTTGGGAAAATATTCCACATGGAATTTTGAGTTTTTAGAAATCTTTTAATCCAATTAATTTTTAACATTTGATTAAAGGCAGTAAAAGTCAAAACATTTAAACCTTCTTCAGCTAAAGAGTTGGACAGAACAGATTTTTATTTTATTTTATGGGCCTTATTTTTCCATATAACCTTGAAGAGAATTTTATCCAGATCAGAGCAGAATGATTTATTAACATCTAATGATGCTAAAAGATATGACGCCCTTGACATTCCTTCTGCTTTGCTGAATAGTTACATCCCTAGCTAACCAAGTGTTAGGTTTCTTTTTAATTGATTCACAAACAGGAGTAAAATTAATACCCATGTTATTGTGGTCAGTGGAGATTTGAATTCCTAGGTAAGTTACAGGGATATTACACATTTCAGTAACAGCAGTTGTAAATAAGGGAAGGATTTCACTTTTTTTTTTAGATTGAGCTTCAATCCTGAAATGCCTGAGAATTTAGCTATAACAGAGCTACAGGAATTTCATTCGAATTTCTTAAAAATACTGTTGCATCATTAGCAAGTTGTGAAATTTTAAGTTCTTGAACAAATATTTTAATTCCCTCAAATGAGCTCTGTCTGATTAAATAATTTAGAATTTGGCCAACAAGCAGAAAAATGTAAGGGGAGGCCTGACAACCCTGACGAAACCCTTTATTGATACTAAATCGGCTAGATGTGCCATGTAGGAGTTTTATAGAACTGTTATTATCTCTATAAAGTGTCTTAAAGGCTTTAATGAAAAAAGCACCAAAGTTAAAAAAGGACAATGTGTCAAAAGTAAAGTTGTGACTAACTGTATCAAAGGCCTTTTGATAATCTAAAAACAGAATAATTGGATCACCAGGAATAAGATCTTTATAATCAACTAATAAAAGCACTAATCGAATATCAGAAATATTGCGTCCAGGCATAAAGACATTTTGAGATTCATGTATAATATCATTTAAACCATTTTTCAGGTTATTAGCTAATATGGAGGCCAAACTTTTATAACCATTATTTAATAGAGTGATTCCACACCAATTATCTGTTATTAAATGGTCTTTATTTAATTTAGGGATCAGAGTGATAAGACCCTGTTTCATTGATGGGGGTAGCACTTATCTTCTGTTGCTTCAGTTGCCAAACTGCCGCTGCACAACATAAACAGCAGAAGCCCTCTCATCAAAATAAAAGCATCAAATCAAAATCCGGAAGTTAATCATATACTACACAAAACAAAATTAAATAAAGGCAACAAACGCCAAAAAAGGAATACAACAAATAAGGAGCTTAACCAGGGATTATTTAGTTATTGTAAATAAAAAAAGTAAATTCTAATAAAAATAAATAAATAAATACATTTTGACATTAATCTCTAAAATTCTCTAGTAAAAAAATAAATAAATTCTGAGCTCCAAAGGTAAAAACAAATCTAAACAAAACGAAGAACAACCCTCAAACTGTGAGATTAAGCTCAGAAATATTCATGTGATGTGTGTTCAGTGAAATGAGACGTTGATCACCAGTGTCTTCAAATAAAGAAATATAAAGACAAAAATTAATCTCTCTCTAGTTACTGGAACAGGTCTGTCCTATTAGAATTTCTCAGTTGCAGAAATTTATATTGAACTGCCTTGTTGCTGAAATGTGCTATACAAATAAACTTGATTGATTGATGATCTTAAATTTCCCTTTTTTTGCTTCTCAGAGAACCTCTGGGATTTGCAGTGGAGCAAAGACGAATGTACTGTAAATCAGGATAATAATAAGCACATACACTCACACACCTTTAAAGTCAAAATTCTCTGCCAAACTGAAAAAAGACCATGTTGTTATTAAATTTTATTGAAGAGTTTATTACACGAGAATTACAAACTATATTTTATTTACAAACATATCTGTATCCGCATGCAGCTGTAATTACTACCTAAGTTTCCTAAAAATAAATATATAAATTCAATAATGCAAGAAAAGAAATACAAAGTTAAAAAAATATAGATCAAACACACTACAATTAATGGAACAAACTAAATGTCACGTTATCTGGCCCCAGTAGTGCACTACTGATCGCTTAAGGCTTACTGAGTTAAGGAGTTTGCTCACCCAATTGAAGAAAATGGATCCATAGAAACAACGGTGTTAAAACTTAATCACAACATGATATCCATCTATCCTGAATGAAGAACGTACCTTCATTAAGGTGTAATTGCAACATGAACGGCAAATTACAGGGCAACTTGGTTCTTGAGGTTCACATTATGCCGTCTCATCTGTGTGAGTTCTCATGTGAATATTTAAACTTTTTCTATAGGTGAAACATTTTCCACAAGTAAAACATGAGAAATGCTTCTCACCAGTGTGAATTCTCATGTGAATATCTAAACTACTTTTCAAGGTGAAACCTTTTCTACAAGTCATACATGTGAAAGGTTTCTCACCTGTGTGAATTCTCATGTGACAAGCTAAATGACATTTCTGTGTGAAACATTTCCCACAAGTTGTACACGTGAAAGGCTTCTCACCAGTATGAATTCTCATGTGGATATCTAAATTACTTTTCAAGGTGAAACTTTTTCTACAAGTCTTACATGCAAAAGGCTTCTCACCTGTGTGAATCTTCATGTGGGTAGTTAAATGATGGTTTTTAGTGAAACTTTTTCCACAACTAATACAAATGAAAGGCTTCTCACCTGTGTGAATTCTCACGTGACAAGCTACATGACATTTCTGTGTGAAACATTTTCCACAAGTTGTACATGCAAAAAGCTTCTCACCTGTGTGAATTTTCATGTGAATATCTAAACTACTTTTCAAGGTGAAACTTTTTCTACAAGTCATACATGTGAAAGGTTTCTCACCTGTGTGAATCCACATGTGAGAAGTTAAGCTTCTTCTTTCAGTAAAACTTATTCCACAACTAATACATGTAAAAGGTTTCTCACCTGTGTGAATCCTCGTGTGACACGTCAAAGAGTCTTTTCGGGAAAAGATTTTATCACAAACTTTACAAGGATATAATTTTTTTTTTTGGTGAGATTTTTTGCGATTTTTTTGTTTTGGACCTTCATTAGTTCCTTTTTGCCGTATGTTTTTCTGACATCTCTTGTTTTGCTTCTGCTCTTTGTCTCTCTTTTCTCCTGAGTCTTCAGAATTGCTTCCTTCCTCAACCTGGTCCTCATCTTCAGGAGAAGCATGAGAGACGAGTTGGTTCCGGTTTGGTTCTGTTTCACTGTTGATTCTTTGCTCATTAGAAGGAGTCACCAAAATGTCTCCAGTCTCCTGTTTCAGCACAAGCTGCTCTTCGTCTTGACTGAAGCAGAGCTGATTCTCTTCCTCTTTGAACTGTTGATGTTCTGGTTCCTCTGAGTCCAATTTTATTTTAAAAGGTTCTGGTTCCTTTTTATCTAAAGTGGGATTCCTCTTCTGGTTGTTGAACTCTTTGAGAACCTCCTCTTTACACACACAGCTTCGTGGGCGATCTGGACAAAAAGACAAATCAAAAGCTTATAAATTTAAGTAAAAAATGAACTCTTCACTTTAATCACTTGTTTTATCACAACAGGCTTCATTTTGTTTGAAAATTAACCAACGTCTCCCTCAGTAGAAGGAAGCTAGGTTTGTTGAAATATATTATATTGTGCCAGAGATTTCAGAAAAAAAAGAAAAATCAGTTTTAAAAGTTGTTTCAAACCTGCAACCTGTAACTTTTTAACCAGAGTAAATTAAAGATGCTGAAGGCAGCCGTGAACTGATGGTCGGGTCCAACTTACACTTCTGGAAGTCACGCATGATTGTGGTGGAGAAGATAGAAAAGTTTGGACTGAACTTTTACAGGATGTTCTATGCGATTGAATTCAGAATATGGCAACGATGGATTTAGAAAGAAGCGATTGGAATAGTGTGAATTGTAGTGAAGAGGAAGAGATGGGTGGTCAAGATGAAGAGAACAAATGGGAAACGGTGGTAAGAAGAAGAGAGCTATTGAAAGAGTATTGAGGAAAGAGCAAAAAATCCATCTATGACTTTACAGTAACCTTTGATGAAGAAGGAGTAACAAAGATTGATCCATTTAAGTTAACAAAAACACTTAAAGCTCAAGTTGGAGAAATTAAACATGCGAGAGAAAAAAATCTTCTGCTGAGTAGCTGATTAATGCTGGCTCTGATTGGTTGTTTCTGACTGAGCTGCGTATTTCTGCAGAACAGGGAGGAGGCAGAGATTTTCTTTCAGAGATTATCGGTCTTATGTCAGGAGATAGCGAAAGTTTTAATGCATGTGTAAAATCTTTTTTCTAGTTACATGCTGCAGCTTTAAGCAGCTGTTCGCTGTGAGAGTTCACTGCCAGGTGGAGGTTGAACGGCGCTGCGTCGGTAAAATATGACTACCAGTAGCGAGTAGCGGCAGTACAACAACTAGAGCAAAACCAGGGTTTTACAAGCTTGTTGACTTAAATTAATATGTTTTTTTTGTTTAGCATTCTGATCGTCATACTTATCTGGGTGAGTGTTGGTAGCCGAATAGCTAAATTACATCAGATAGATAAAGGAGGAAACATGTTTAACTGGTTATGGGATTTTCTATGTGATGGAACTATTCAAGAGGAATAAACAGGAGGGAGGAGATAATTATATACAGAATAAATAGAATAAGAACTGGTCATAGTGTTTTGAGTGGCACTTTTTAAGATGTGAAAACATCTAGTGGTTTGTGTAATTGGTGTAATACTGCAGAAACGATGAAACATGATTTTATTAGTAGTAGGAAAAATGTGAATCAAAGAAGATTACTGAATATGGAAATAGGTTTTCGTAGGGAATTTAAATTTGAGAATGTGGTTGCTCAGTTAAATAGTAATGAAGCAAAAGGAATTTTTTGTTTTTTAAAAAATACCGGGATTATTAGGAGAATTTGAAGAATAAGTATTACGATCCAAGTGATGGGAGTAGTGCAACAATAATGGACGCAAGCTGCCGTTAAAATATACAGAAGAAGAAAATGCTGAATGCGGTGAAAATGTTGGTGAAATCGCCCTTTTGACATTTCCCAAATCGGAAGCTGCAATTGGAAACCAGCTTCAGCTTCGTAAAAACTTTCCTTAACAAAGCCTCCAACTTTATTTAACCTATTTCCATCTCTCTCTAATCTGCATCCTGAGTAAAACGTAAAGGTGTTTCATACCTATACGGTGTAAGATTATCAGGGGAATCCGGGAGAACAGCAGTCTGCGATAATCATCCATCTCTTCCTCGGACTGGACGATGATTTTATAAAAGTCCGTTAAAGTTTCTTCAGCAGCAGTTAGCTGCTCGTTGATTAACTCTCTCTGGGACTAAAGTGAGGACAGAGTTACTGCAAACACTCAAATATTTGCCAAATACACCAAACCCGTCTACAAACAACATTAAAACTGAAGAAAACTAACGCAGCTATCTGGGCTGTTTTAATTTCCTGTGTTTCACGGTGGCTCCACTGAAGGAACACTAAACAGACTTTTAGTTCCGCTTTGAACGAAATGATGTTTCTAATCCTCCTGCAGTCTTAGTGTGAGGATAAGGAAGATCGGATGTCACAGTCAGACATCTGGGAAGAAATGGAGGCGTCCCGCTTTCACATCAATACAAAGGCATGTTAATGTTATTGTAGGCAGAAAAAATAAGTATATTTTGCCAAAAAACTAAATTTTAAGATTAACCTATGGAAAAAAAGAGCAATTTCTGAACACCAAAAGTATATAAAGTACTTCACCCCCTTGGATGTTTTACTCTTTTATTGTCTTACAAATCATGACTAAATTTGGCTTTTCTGTCAAAAAAAGAAAACAATTGAATGTCAAAGAAAACTGTTCTACAAAATTACTAAACTACAAAACATAAAAGTGATTTCATATTCAGTTCAGTCAAGTCAATACTTGTAAATGCATTCATGTTATCTAGATTCAATTTTAGAAAATATTAATCCAAATAAAGGGAAATCATGTGTAGCCTACTACTCTGTGCATTTGAACATGTATCCGCTAACAAAAATCACAAAATATTTAAAGTACAGCAAAGGAACAACAAACCTTTTTGCCTTTACTCATTTGTATCTGTGTATTCTCATATGCACATAGCTATGAGTGATTCTATTTCACATATGCAGCTATAACAAAAGTCCAAGTTTAAAAAATTCACTGCAGTCTGAAAGTAAAAGCATTGAAATGCATTGTTCTTTAAAAAAAAATGCATTCAAAACAATTTTATGAAGACACTGACAATCTCACTGAAAAAAATAACTTTAAATGTTAAAGTAAAACTCCCAAAAATGATGAATTTCATAAAGTATTTCAGCTAAACTTATTATTTGAATACATTGTTTGTAATTCATACAGGCTTCTCATCTCTACGAGTCTTCATGAAATCATTCCCCTCTCTAAACAAAAATTTACTAATTTGATATTTCTAGTTTTCATCACTTTGTCTCACATTTGGGTGACGTAGTAAAGGACATTTCTGCTGGAAAGCTTCTTAACAGAACAAGCAGAAAAATGGCTCCTAACCTGTATGAGTCTTCATGTGAACAGTTAACCTGCTTTTTATGGCATAGCTTTTCTCACATATTGTGCATGTGAAAGGCTTCTCCCCTGTGTGACTTCTCATGTGCAAAATTAAATGAGAATTATGAACAAATCCTTTTCCACAGGTCACACACGGGAATGGCTTTTCCTCTGTGTGATTTCTCATGTGGTAATTGAAACTACTTTTATTATGGTAACCTTTACCACAGGTTGCACATGAGAAAGGCTTCTCATTTGTATGAGTCTTCATGTGAAAAGTTAAGTTACATTTCACAGAGAAACTTTTTCCACAGGTCATGCATGAGAAAGGCTTCTCCCCTGTGTGACTCCTCATGTGACATATTAAATGAGACTTCCTAAGAAACCCTTTTCCGCAGGTCACACATGAGAAAGGCTTTTCCTCTGCGTGATTTTTCATGTGGTAATTTAAACTACTTTTGCCACGGAAACTTTTACCACATATCGCACATAAGAAAGGCCCCTCATCCCTATGAGTTTTCTTGTGAATAGTCAATTCACATTTCTGAGTGAAAGTTTTTCCACAGGTCACACATGAGAAAGTCTTCTCAACTGTGTGAATTTTCATGTGATTTGTTAAAAAGGATTGTTTTCGGAAACTTGCCTTACAAGTCACACAGGAGAAGGGTCTCTCAGCTGTGTGAGTTTTGACATGATAAGCTAAACCACTTCTCTCACTGTAAGTCTTTCCACAGGTGGTACATGAAAAAGGCCTCTCACCTGTGTGCCTTCTCATGTGATTTCTTAAAAGGCTTTTGTGACTGAAACATTTCCCACAAGTAGAACATGAAAAAGGCTTCTCACCTGTGTGAGTTTTGATGTGCTCAGATAAATTACCTTTATGAGTGAACGTTTTTCCACAAGTCATGCATGAAACGGGTTTCTCACCTGTGTGAGTCATCATGTGATACCGTAACTGACTTTTCTGACTAAAACGTTTTCCGCAAGCAATACACGAGTAACGTTTCTCACCTGTATGAATTATAATGTGAGAATTTAACACGCTTTTATTAGAAAACCTTTTCCCACAGGTTGTGCATGAATAAGGCTTCTGATCTGAGTGAGTTCTCATGTGAGTATGTAAAGCTGAACTTTGACGGAAATCTTTTCCACAAACAACACATTTGAACCGCCTTTCCCCTGTGTGAGTTCTCATATGAAAATTTAAAGAAACCCTGCTACCATAGCTTTTTCCACAGGTTGCACATGTGAATGGTTTTTCCCCTGTGTGGGCTCTCATGTGCAGATTTAAACCACTTCTGCTATAGTAACGTTTTCCACAGGTTGTACATCCATGCGTCTTCTCACGCATGTGATTTCTCATATGTATTGTGAAACCCTTTTGTCCAGAAAATATTTTATCACAAACTTCACAGGAATACAAACTGTGGCCTGGGAGAGTCCCTTTCTGCTGTTTGGTCGTCTGACATATCTCATGTTGTTTCTGATCATCTCTAGTTTTTCCTTGATTTTCAGAATCAATTTCTTCTTGATCCCGATTCTCAACTAGGGGAGAATCAGTGTCCTGTTTTTGCACAAGCTGCTCTTCATCCTGACTGACGCAGAGTTGATTCTCTTTGAATTGTTGATGTTCCGGTTCCTCTTCCTCCTGTTTTATCCCCAGAGGTTCTGGTTCCTCTTGATCTAAAGTGGAATTCTCATCCTGGTTATTGAGCTGAACGGGAACCTCCTCCTCTTCTTTAACTACAAGGCATCGTGAGAGATCTGGACAAAAACACAAAATAAAAGCTTATAAATGTGAGCAAAAGAACACACCTTTCAATTTTACTTATTAGAAATCAAGTTATCGATGAATGAGTTGATCAATCTTTTCAACCGACTAAAGATTAATCGATAAGCGGCCATCTTCTTAAAACCTGAGATTTCTCATGCATGAATAGAGTCTTTCTATAATATGAAGAACATATTTTAAATAATAAGGAAAACATACATGTGAAGCACTATTGTCCATGAAGAGAGATGTAAAACTATAATTTAATAACAGCAACATTTAAAATGCAACTAACACACTTTCAATGTGTCAGCATAACCGCTGACAAATTTTGAATATTCCAGCAAAGTCAAGTCAGAATTTTTTTATATAGCACATTTACAAAAGTCTCAGCTGTCCGAAGTGCTTCACAAAAATCCCAAACCAATTATAAAACAAAAAATAAAACTGAAGTTTGATAAAAAAAAATTAAAAAATTATAAAATTCACAGAAAATATCAAAAGCTAATAAAATCCAAGACAGCTACAACAATTTACAAAAAAATTTAAGAAAGTTGAATCAGTGAGGTACAAATATTTTCCCTTTTTTTTTAAAACTAGTTTTGAAGGCCAGAGAGAATAGACGTGGTTTTTAACAAAAATTAAACTGACCTACTGACTGACAAAGCTCAACAGACAGAATGAGACTGATCGCAGTCTGGCTGCTGCCACAGAGAAAGCTCTGTCTCCTCTGGTTTTTAGCCTAACTTTAAGGACAGACAATAAAAGCTGTTCAGTTTACCTCAGGCCTCTGGTGGAGTGTAGCGCTGCAAGAGCTCACTAATCTCTATCAAAACAGAGATTAGACACCTAAAAACAATCAATAAATCCTTAAATTTAAAAACAAGTCAGTGAAGGTTGCGCAAAATGGGGGTAATAGATTCACGCCTGCTTGTTTTCATCAGCAGACGGGCTGCAGCATTATGTCTGCTCTGCAGTGGCTGCAGCGAGCTCTGGTCCAACCTAAAGTACAAAACCATTAGTAATCTAAACGTGATGTAATGAATGCAGGGATAGCCCTCTCAAAATCAGGCTGAGGAAGATAAGATTTTATCTTAACAAGGTTGCTCAGCTAAAAGAAACTGGCTTTGATAACAGCGCTAATATGGTTATCAAATTTAAACAGGATCAACAATCACACCCAGATTTTTCATAAATGGACGACAAATGGAGGTCAGGGGGCCAACAGCACTGTCATGCCCAAGCACTGGATTGCATTTAAGTTAAAAAAATGTTCTTAGCCATGTCTGTACATCCTGAAGACAATCCTGTCTTTACAGAAGACTGGCTGTCATTAGTAGTCACAGGTAGATAGATTTGAGTGTTGTCTGCAGAGCAACCGTACTTCAGAGAAGAAACAGAGTAGGAATGAGAGATTCACAGAAAACTCCTATTTGAAAGCTAGGACAGGAACCAATGTACCATATTTTCTGCAATCTAAGGCGCACCTAAGAGTCCTGAATTTTCTCAAAAATCCGCAGTGCGTCTTATAATCCGGTGGGCCTTATGTGTGCACTGAATTCCAAAATCTGTCCCTGACACAGAAACGTAATGTGTACAATACCGGTACATACGCTGGCAGCAATAAGCCAATCAGAGTACATAACATAATACATACACTTCCTCCGGTAGGAATACCACCGGTATGCAGGAAAACAACATTTGATTTTCTCAAAACCCCCAAAATGGCGCCAGTGAAGAGACATGCTTACGATAACTACAGGCTATCAGTACAGGCCATCATTCCAGGAGGATTAACAAAAGAACTCCATCTGCTGGACATTGGTAGTTCGTTCAAAGTGAAGTTGCGAGCTGCGTGGGAGCGATGGATGATAGACAGCAAACGCACGTTTAGTAAGACAGGTAGGCGAGTTACGCCACCGTATGTGAATGGACTGTGGATGCCGGGGCTAAGGTATCTGATTTAACTGTTGTCTGAACTTTTGCCACAGCTGGCATCATTGCTGAACGGCCAGCTGACAACGAGACTGACTCCTACAATGAGAGGGAACCTGGCATGTTTGATGGCAAAATTGCCCAGCTGTTCAATTCAGACACAGAAGATGAGGACTTTGATGGATTTGTGGAAGAATGATAAAAAATAATGTGAGTGTATTGATACATAGTAGAAAAAAGTTAAATTAAACTCACTGTTTTGCTTACGTGACTTTTTTTTTTTGTAGACAATATGTTTTAGCATTTGCCTCTTAATCCGGTGAGCCTTATGGTCCAGAAAATATAGTAGTGCAGAACCTTGAATACCAACAAAAGACTCCAGACGGGTCAAAACGATCATGCTGTGATCCGAAAGCAGCAGACGAATAGAAAAGTAAAATAACTGCTGACTTTCCCGCATCAACAGTTAAAAAAAGAAGAAAGATTATTTAAACTTTTAAAAGGGCAAAGAGGGTCCAACCAGGTGTTTTGCACAGCTCAGTGGTTGCCATGGAGATTGAAGGATTTCTCAAACATGCATGAAAGAATCAAGGCAACACTTTGATGAGGGACTTTATGTCATTAAAACATGACATAAAGCTAAAAATATAAATTTTATACATTACTGCTCCTTTAAACAATAGAAACATTCAACTGCCTAAGCACCGTTCGGCTGAGGGAGGCCGGCACTGAGACGGTTTTAGCCAAAATAGCACAGAACTAAACAAATTTACACAAAAATATCAAAATTTGCACAGAAATAATATTTAGACAGTTTGGGCAAGAAAAGTTAATGTGGGGATTAATTACACTTTAAAGTAAACTGTCAGACCCTCTTTTTTTTTTTTTAATGAAATTTCTCTTGCGGCTAAACAACCCCACAACATGATGCTGCCACCACCATACTTAACAGTTAAGGTGGCACAACCATCACCCTTTTTCCTCCAAATGTAACGATGATCATAAAGGGCCAAACGGTTCCACTGTAGCTTCAGTAGACCACAGGACATGTATCCAAACATGACGATCTTTGACCCTGTGTGCATTTGCAAACTTCAATCTGGCTTTTCTATGTTTCCTTTGGAGTAATGGCTTCCTCATTACTGGGTGGCGTTTAGCCCATGTCAGTGCAGAGCAGGTTTTACTGCGGATAATTACACTGTCTAACCAGCTTCTGCCAACATCTTATGTTTATGTCTTTTGTTCTTGGGTCAATCTGGACATTTTGTACCAAAATACTTTAATCTCTGGGACACAGAGCCCATCTCCTTCATGATAGGTACGACGGTTGGACATTCCCATCTATACTTGTTTGGACTCATGAATGCGGCGCCTTCGAGGATCTCTAAATTCTTCCCAAGGATGAACGAGATTTGTGCAGCTCTTCCTGATATCTTGGCTGACTTCATGTCGAACAAGAAAGAGGTGTGTTTCAGTTCTGGCATTAAAATACGCCTACGGATGTCCCTCCAGTTAACTCAGATGTGTCAGCTAACCTATCAGACGTTTGTCAAAGGAAACCCAAAAGACAATTATCCCTGACCAAAAGTATGTAAACTTATTCATTCAAAAAAAAGTTACAAAAAAATCTTTAAAATAGGTTCTTGCTAAATTTTCTGGCATTTAGCAAATAGAAATTATTTAGGTAATTCTAGCAAAACTAAGACAAGAAGCTTGGAAAGATTTGACTTTAGAAAGTGAAAAAATATATATTGAATTTAAATTACTATATCTTTCTGTAAATCTTTTGAGATTGTGAATTGATAAAGGGCCACTTACTGGTTTCAAGATACACCAAAACCACTGGTCATAAATAAAGTGCACCAGTCGTAAAGCTACTAGCTTTGCAAGTCCATGAGTTTAATACAGCTGATGCAAGAGATAGTTAAAACATAATTATGTGCTTTTTTTGTTTTCAATTTAGAATAATATAAAAAACAGCCCCTCAAGAACTTCGACCCTCTTGGTGTAATTGATAAGCCAGGTTTTTCAGAAGATGGCCGCATCTCTGAACATTAGTCAATCGATAGGATCAATAAACTTTACATTAACTCATTAATGTAACCCCTTTCTGCGGTTTCACACTTGGCTTTAAATATTCTGATATTTGTGTATTTTTGTTTTTGAACCTGAGCAGATTAAAGATTATGAAGGTAGTTTTTTTTTTAGCCATTTTCCGAATCGGAAGCTGCAAACGGAAACCAGCTTCGGCTTCATTTGACGGTTCTGAGTATTTAATTTTCCCAGCCGTCATTTTGTTTGCTGAAACGTGAGGGTGTTTCATACCTATTTGGTATAAGATTATCTGGGGTGTCCGGGTGAAAACCAGCAGTCTGTGCTGATCATCCATCTCTTCCTCGGACCTGGCGATGATTTCTTTAAACTCTGAAAACGATTTTTCAACAGGAGTTAAACACTCGCTGATAAACTGTCATTGACGCTGGATTGAAGACATTGTTTAAAGAAAACATTCATGTGTTTACCTAAAACGCCAAATCCGTCTTCAAACCACTTTCTAACAAAGGAAAAGCTAACGCTGCTATCTGTGCTCCGTCTTTATTTTCCGTGTGTTTCACTGTGGCTCCACTGACGAAACAATAAAAGATGTTAAGTTCCGCTTTGCATTGTATGATTCCCACTGAAACACCTCCTTTACATTACATTTGTATTTAGAATATTGTTGCAAAGTTTATTTATTTAAGGAGCACAATTCACTAAATGAAACGCATGTTAATTACACATTGTGTAGTTTTCCACCCTTTATTCTTTGAGTACAGCTAATGGAAACAGGAGGTTTAAGATGAAAATATTAATATTAATATTAATTAAAAAGGACATATTAATTAAGAAATGTGGATTTGGTGAAGAGAAGACAGCTTAAAGGTTTTCAAAATTAATTTCAATCTAATAAAAGTGCCTCTCCCTGAAAAAAGAGACAGGAACTCCAACGTTTAAAAAAAAGGTTTCCATCAAATTAAGTTTTTCAAAATCTATTTATTTATTTGGCTAAACTTGATTTGATTACTCATACCAAATTAACTCATTTTTTAAAAAGTTTTATTATCTGAATTGTTTTCAGTTTAATTGAAATATCTAATTTATTTAATTTGATTAGATGTTTAAGCTTGGACAATAGGACTTACGTTTTTTCATATCTGCACCTTAGACTGTAGTTTTAAAACAAATACAAATAGTATGTATAAATAAAATCTACAAAGACTACTTAAAAAAGAGTGGTAACCTGGCATGTATTATGTAAAGTTTGTCATCCAGTTCTGGAGAATTAGTGGTAAAGATGCTGTTATGAATAATTGTTATAATTTCAAAAGTAAGAAGATAAATACAAAACTGGAAAATACATTCTGATGACGTTTGTAGTGAGATGTAAAGTATCTTCTGAAAATAAACTTTAGAAAGTTGTTTTATTTAAGATGTTGCGTTGTCAATAGCTTTAAGTTGAAAATCATCAAGTTGATTGAAACAAAAGCTTGAAAACATCCGACTGGGAATAATCTACAAAGCGTGTTTCACTCAGAGAATTCAGTCAGTAAAATAAATTAATGTTTCTTTTTCTTTTAAATATATACTGAAAGAGATGACTCAGCGGGATTTGGAAAATTCAAAGCGGAACTAAACATCTTCGACAGTTTCCTCGACGGAGCTACAGAGAAACGCACCAGAGATAAAACAGAGCACAGATAGCAGCGTTAGCATAGCCTTTGTTAGAAGGCAGTTTGAAGACGAGTTTATAGGTTTGATATATATTTGTACATTTGAGTGTTTGTAGCAACAATGTCTTCAGTTCAGCCTAAGAGAAAATGGATTAACGAGCAGTTAACTCCTGCCGAAGAAACAGAGTTTAAAGAAATCCTGGATAATCAGCGCAGACTGCTGGATTTCTCCCGATTACCCCTGATAATCTTACACCGAATAGGTACGAAACACCCTCACGTTTTACTTTTGATACAGGTTAAAGAGAGGGCTAAAGTGATTTGGAGAAAAGTTAAATGAAATTGTTTGGGACGTCGCTAAACTCTGCAACCTATTTAAAGTACAAAGTACAACAAAGTAAATTACCCTGGAATGACAAATCTGCTGTATCTGTTTAGGACTGTGACACAAATCCATAAGAACATAGACCACAACAGACACGTGATCAGAATAAATCAAAACTACCTCCGATAAAATGTTGAATGACCGCACAGCACTCTGGGACATGTAGTCAGATGCACCAGGCGAAAAATGTCAGCCCTTAAATTTGCAGTATGTAACTGTTAGAAAAGAAAAGTTAAATACTGCAACTAGAAACCTAGTTATTAGGTTGTGACAGTATAAGACAGATAACATGTTTTTTTTTTTTTTTAAAAAAGAGCTCGTCTGCCTTCTCCCAGTGCTCCCAGTACTAACTACAGAAATGCACAACTCAGTCAGAAACAACCAATCAGAACCAGGAGAAGGGTTTTAGCGCTGTCAATCAATCTTGCGACACCCACTTGCTCTCTGATTCAATGCCACTTGTTCACTGCAACGGAGCCTGCCACAAATGCTAAGGCTAGTTAGCATGGTTACTGATGATGGCGGATAAATGGGTCTCCTGGAATGGTAGTCTATTTCTCTGCCATTAGCACATTTAGCAGTACTGATTGGCAGTTCTAACACCCTCCCCCTGGGTGCGATTGGTTGTTTCTGACCAGTATCGGACCAGAAATAACCATTAGCCATCTAATGGCTATTATTGCTTTCAGATGCCAATAATGGCACAAGGAGGAAGTGGAGGGGATTGATCTTTTCACAGATTATTTGTCTCATATATTGCCACAACATGGTGACCGTTTTAACAAATATGGAAAAAAGGTATTTTTGTAAAAGTTACAGCTTTAATGAACCAGTCCAAGTAAAAGCTCTCAGTGGAAGCCAGCTGTGGTGGCATTGGGGTGTATTTCCTGCCCACAGGTTATTTACTTTATGTGGGATTTGTTTTGCTTGGTTTTACCTCATAGTGGCCAACTTTCCATTATTCCTATCTCGATTTGAGGCAGCAGGAGTTCCTGGACTTCCTGTATCTGTCCCGTCTGGCACGTTTTTCAGCCGTTACAAGCCAACACACAACAAAGAATTTGCACAATTTTTCCAAACAAGTCGAGTGAGTTGACTATTGTTACTGATTGAAGATAATGTTAGCTACATGATGACTAGTTAATCAATGCCAATATTATGTTACGCTTGTTAACAAGAATAGGCTACTAATTAACAAGTGGGTGGTTGAGTAACTTTTTGTAAAAAAAAAAAGGGTGCTTATGTGTAGTTTCCCTGCACTGTATTTCTAACTTTTACTTGAGTAGATTGAGTCAGAGATGGAAACTTTAGATTTTTCCTGCAACGTGTGAGCTAATGTTTATGCTAATCGGAGCATAATTACTCAGGATTTTCAACATGTGACTGTTTGCATCAATGTTTATTTTATATTAACAACATGGTTATTTTATTAGACAGGTTGCATAAATGTTCCTGTATTTATATTAAATATACATACTATTTACACATCTACTTTCCTTTTGATCAAAAGAATATCAAATTAATTTTCATACAGCCTATTTAGATGTGCCAAGTTATTAATTTTTTAACTTAAATTTCAAAACTTTTTTTGTCTGTTGGTCCAGATCTTCCACAATGCTGTGTATGTAAAAAGGAGGAGGTTGTCACTGAGCTCAGCAACCAGGATGGGGACTTCACTTTAGATCAAGAAAAAACAGAACCTTTGGTGATAAAAATAGAGCAAGACGAACCAGAGCACCTGGAGATAAAACATGAACAAGAAGAACCAGAGCATCTGGAGATAAAACATGAACAAGAAGAACCAGAACATCTGGAGATAAAACATGAACAAGAAGAACCAGAACATCTGGAGATAAAACATGAACAAGAAGAACCAGAGCATCTGGAGATAAAACATGAACAAGAAGAACCAGAACATCTGGAGATAAAACATGAACAAGAAGAACCAGAACATCTAGAGATAAAACATGAACAAGAAGAACCAGAACATCTGGAGATAAAACATGAACAAGAAGAACCAGAGCATCTGGAGATAAAACTGTTCAAAGTGGAAGAGAATAAACCCTTCTCCAGTCAGGATGAAGAGCAGCTTGTGCTGAAACAGGAGACTGGAGACATTTTGGTGACTCCTAATGTGCAAAGAATCAACAATGAAACAGAACCAAACAAGAACCAAAAAATGCTAAAGAAAAGTCACCAAGACCAAAATTTATTTGCCTGTAAAATTTGTGATAAAACCTTTTCCTATAACAGTAACTTGACTAAACACATGAGAAGTCACTCAGGGGAGAAGTCTTATTCATGTAAAACCTCAAGAAAAAGTTCAGATCCTGACTTTACAACTCATAAGGGAAAGAAGCTTTCCTCATGTGTTGTTTGTAGCAGAAGTTTCAGGAACAAAAGTAATTTAAATAATCATATGAAAACTCACAAACCTAAGAAGACTTTCTCATGTATAAACTGTCCAAAAACATTTAATCAAAAAAGCAATTTAACTACTCACATGAGGATTCACACAGGCAAGAAAGCTTTCTCTTGTGTGACCTGTGGAAAAAAATTCAGAAACAAAGCTCATTTAATTTCTCACATGAGAATTCACACTGGTGAGAAGCCTTTCACATGTATGACGTGTGGAAAAAGTTTCACTCAAATAGGTCATGTAGGTGCTCATATGAAAAGTCACACAGGTGAAAAACCTTTCACCTGTGTGACTTGTGGAAAACAATTTAGGGAAAAAAGGGGTTTGATTTCTCACATGAGAAGACACACAGGTGAAAAGCCTTTCTCATGTGGGACCTGCCGAAAAAGTTTTTTCACAAAAGATGGTTTATCTTGCCACAAGAGAATTCACAAAGCTGAGAAGCCTTTCTCGTGCAAGAGCTGTGAAAAAACATTCACCACTAAAAGTTGTTTAGCTTCTCACATGATGACACATACTGATGAGAAGCCTTTCTCATGTGGGACCTGTGGAAAAGGTTTAAGTAGCAGATCTCATTTTACTTATCACATGAAGACTCACACTGGTGAGAAGCCTTTCACATGTTGTACTTGTGGAAAAAGCTTCATTCAAAAAAGTCATTTGGCTACTCATATGAAAGATCACACGGGCGAGAAGCTTTTCACATGTGGGATCTGTGGAAAAGATTTTAGTCTAAGACGCTGTTTAACTATTCACATGAGAACACACACAGGTGAGAAGCCTTTCACATGTGGGACCTGTGGAAAAGGTTTCTCTACAAAAGATGGTTTAAACTCTCACATGAGGATCCACACAGGTGAGAAACCGTTCTCATGCAAGTGGTGTGAAAAAAGCTTCACCAATAAAACCAATTTAACTTTTCACATGAGAAGTCACACAGGTGAGAAGCCTTTTTCATGTACAACATGTGGAAAGAGTTTTAGGGTAAGAAGTTCTTTAACTATTCACATAAGGACTCACACAGGTGAGAAGCCTTTCTCATGTATGACTTGTGGAAAGAGTTTTAGTGCAAGAAATTGTTTAACTATTCACATGAGAACTCACACAGGTGAGAAGCCTTTCTTATGTGTGACATGTGGAAAGAGTTTTAGGGAAAAAGGGGCTTTAACTTCTCACATGAAAATTCATACAGGTGAAAAGCCTTTCTCATGTGAGATCTGTGGAAAATGTTTCACCAATAGAAAGAGTTTACCTGTTCACATGAGGACCCACTCTGGTGAGACGGCATAATGTGAACCTGAAGTACCAAGTTGGTCTGTAAGTTAACTGGCAGACTAGCCAGCAGCAATTAGCTGCTGGCTAGTCTGCAAATTAGTTAGCAAACACCTGGTGGAACTGCACATCTGTTGAGCTATTTCTTGGTACAATGCTAGTAAAAATGTTGTTGAAGGTTTTATAGTGGGGCGATGTTATGATGACTTCCTGAAGACGGTGTTTCAGAAGAAGCAAGAGTTTCATTGAAAGATGGAGGTCCAATTTCAAGGCATTAAATTACAAAGTCTTTTTTTCCTATTTGGTGTGTATATAGCATTTTTATAACAATTGAAGGTAACATAGATGCTTGATTGTGTTATAAAATCGCACTATATCCCTGGAAAACACATAATGTTGCCCTTTTTAAAATTGAGCATCTTGGTTTCCAAAGGTTTTCTTCTAGGCCCCCCTATGGATTACAATAAAATCCCACCCAAAAAAAGAAAAACAAATCAACTGGGCACACACATCGTTCAACCAGACAAAAACCTATACACATATTTTGTTTTCAAACTCCACTGAGGTTTATTTCACACTTTAGGTTGCAACAAAACAAACTACAAACCATCTTTCCAGCGAAACACTTGTGTAACTGTTTTTTTTTTTTTTTCATTCATTCATAGTGCTTCCTGCCCCCGACCCCTCCTGCAATGGCACTGACCCTCCCTGGGGGGAACCACTGGATTAAGAAAAGGCTTCAAATAGCTTAAGTTGAAATAATTAAATTTTTCTGATAATGTCTCATTTCTAAAGGTATAAGTGAAAACTAATCAAAGGAATGATGGATCTAAATTATTTTAAGATTCACATCTATAAATCTTTTGAAGTCTTTTTGTGTTCTTATGCTTTATTGTATCTACACTGTTTTTTTTCAGTTATAGGGGTAACCGTATCAATTGATAAATCACAAAATAATTTGTTTTTTGATTAAAAACTAAATATTACACATTACTTTCATTCTTTTCTCTCAGTTTGAAATACTGCTGATTATGCTGGGTTTCCTTAGATAGAAACTTTTTAAACTACTTTGAATAATTAACTTACTTACTGTACTGTGTCACAACTAGAATCGATTGAAATGTTTGTGTGACTAAACTGAAATAATTTTTTGGTAAAGTTCCTTGAGGTGACATTTGCTGTGAATTTGCGTTATATAAGTAAAACTGAATTACTTTTTTTATTTTTATATCTTTCTTGATGTAATTCTTCTTAAAAGTACTCTAAATTGTATGTTTGTCTTTTACACAGTTTATGTTTGAAAAGGTTTTTATTTTTTAACATGCTAGAAAATGTATTGACGTAAATTCAATTTCTGGTACAATAATGGAAGTGAAAAACATTGTATTTGTAATTCTTATGTAATAAACTGGATTTACCACCAAGATGGTCTTCTTTCAGCTTAGCAGTGGATTCTGAGTGACATAATAGTGTGAGCAAATTCCTGCTGTCTGTCGTAATAGAACATTTTGTTTTTAGCCTTATTTCATCTTTCATGGACCTGATGATACTTTTTGCCATTTATTTACCGATTACATCTGCTGTGGTTTTGTATTTCTGCAAGTTGTTTTTTTTTTCCATTAAAAATGTTTCCAGGTAATGTTTAGATGTTTCCACAGTTGTGACAGCAGAAGAGTCCTGAAGACATGTTGAGTAAAATGCTTGATCTGGAAATTGTCTTTAACGACTTCATGTGTGGACTAGTTTGCACCCAGGAGTAACTGACAAAAAATAATTAGAAGTTTCTCCTGAAATCCTTATCAGCTCTTTTTCCTGCCATAAAACATTCCCTCCAAGAGGTGAGGGATAGTTTTGAGGTGGGGGTAAGGATTGTCTAGCGGTCCATCTGGCAGTAAAGATAAGACCAGACTTTGGGTTGGTCTTTTCCTTGGTGTGATGTGTCGTTCAGTGAGAAGCTTCTTTGAACGCTTTTGCCTTCGAATAAAGAAACTTAAAGACGAAGATTAATCTTTCTCTTATTATTGAAACTGCTTCTCATTTCTTAATAAAGATTTTGATAATTGTCCATCCTGATTTGCAGTACAGTATTTGCATTTCGGCTCCTCGGAGAACCCTTGAGAAAAATTAATATATTTAAGCTTATTTTAAATATGCTATAATTTTCTGAATTCCATTATTATCAAGAGGATATACTCATTAAGATTATATTAAAAATGTAAAAATAAGTACAAAACCAAAAAAAAGAAATACATTCTAAATGTATTTTTGCTTTCCAAAGTCATTGCAGGAGTCATTTGGCTGTTCAAATGTGTCTTGTTATAACTTGTTGAAAACAGACTAAAGTTATGTCATGTAATGCATAATACTAGGGAGGCTAAGTGGAAAGGTAGTTAGCATAATAGATACCAGGATGTTTGTTTATTGTGGCCTAAATTTAACCAGTGGTGTTATAATCAACATCAAGTGTCCTTAATCATCTGAATCTTTTCCTACCAACTAATGCACTTCCTACCACAGTGCATTAGTTATACTCCACTCCATAGTTTGACTCCACAGATTATTCCCTTTCCTTGCCGTATGTCAGCAGCAAAGTTTTCTGCTACTGCAAACTCAGGAAATTGAGCCTGTTTGACATAAGGCTCAAATTGGGAAGATGTTTTAATGGAAAATCATTTTTTATTCCAAAAACAATTCAGTTTTATGACATATAAGAGGAAAACATGTGCTGCAGGTTTGTTGTTTTGAATCAAAGTAAACTTTTTTTTTCAGATTTGTGCATCATAACATATCTAATATTTATCAGATCTTTAATAGCTCCAAAGAAAAGTGCATCAACATTCATGCTGCTGAAGCTTTTAGACTGAAAAAGCGTGAAAATTTGTAGTTTGATCAGGGCCGGCCCAAGGCATAAACTAAGCAGCCGCTTAACACCAAGAAATATTTCAAAAGATGTTTTAATGGATCCTGCTCTTTTTATCTTGAGAGTCAAAAAATCTACTGCTCTCTCTTGGAAAAGAATAGAAAGTCTGAGTGTCACCATTTTGGATGAGACAAATGTTAACCTTTCCTTCGGAAAGGCTAATATTCATATAAGAAGGGAAGCAAGAAAATTTTGAGGTTTGGCCTTCATTTTATTCATTTGTTAAAAATACAAAACTCAACTGAGGGTAATTATTCTTTTTTGTTGTTTTGAGAATTTTGTTCACTTATGGAGCTCAGAAATTGCTTGTTTTTTTTCAAAGGTTAATCTTAAACATGTGTTTTTTTGGCGACAAATACTTATTTTTTCTATCTACAATAACATTAACAGGCCTTTGTATTAATGTGCAGGCGGGACGCCTCCATTTCTTCCCAGATGTCTGACCGTGACATCCGCTCCTCCTGAGCATCGCACTAAGACTGCAGGAGGATTAAAAACATCATTCCATGTGTAGTTCAAAGCGGAACTAAAAGTCTGTTTCGTGTTTCTTCAGTGGAGCCACCGTGAAACACACAGGAAATGAAAACAAAGCCCAGATAGCTGCGTTAGCCTTTCTTCAGTTTTAATGATGTTTGAAGACGGGTTTGGTGTATTTGGCAAATATTTGAGTGTTTGCAGTAACTCTGTCTTCACTTTAGTCCCAGAGAGAGTTAATCAACGAGCAGCTAACTGCTGCTGAAGAAACTTTAACGGACTTTTATAAAATCATCGTCCAGTCCGAGGAAGAGATGGATGATCAGCCCAGACTGCTGTTCTCCCGGATTCCCCTGATAATCTTACACCGTATAGGTATGAAACACCTTTACGTTTTACTGGTGATACAGAATAGAGAGGGTTGGAAATAGGCTAAATAAAGTTTTAAAAGTTGTTTCGCCTAGAAACGCATGTCTGTCGCGGGAGCGCGCAATAAACTCTCGCTTATTGATATTACAGACAAGACAAATATTTAAAATATTCGTAACATTATCATATTTCTTAGCCATATTTTCTCTAAAAAGGCAGCAGGGTCGAGTTCAAATCGTGGCAGTGGCAGTTATTGGGGAACTTCCGGTGCCGAGAAACGCATGCCCTGCGGCGGGAGCGCGCATCGCTCTAAACTCTCGCTGTCTAGTCTATTAATGGTAAATGGACTGAACTTATATAGCGCTTTTCCAGTCATTTTGACCACCCCTTAATGTAGGGGATGCATTTTAATTTCTGAGCCTGCCAATATTTGCATCCCCTGTCTATTGTCCTGTTGGTATGAAACTTATAGCGGTAGCACAGAGAAGAAGTGTCATTATGTAGAAAAGGTGAAGTCCCTCTTAACTATTAATTTCTTCAAGTTAGTAGGGGGATGCATTTTTTGGCATAGCAAATTATTAACTTGCCGATATAAGCAGGTCCTATATATTTTCCCCAAATATCATCCTATTGATGTGAAACTCATACCAGGAGCTCAGAGGATAAGTGTAATTATGTATAAAAGATTATTTCACTCTTAACTCTTTCTTCAAGCTAGGAGGAGGATGCATTTTTTGGCAAAGCAAATTATTACCCTGCCAGTACATGCATCCCGTCTATTTCCCCCAAATATCGTCCTTTGGTTGAAACAGTACCAGTAGCTCAGAGAACAGGAATGATTATGTAGAAAAGTTAAATTCTTCCTAACTCTTTATTTGGCTGAGTTAGCAGTGGATGCATATTTTGGCACACCAAATTATGAGCTGCCTATATTTGCAGAAACAAACAAAACAGGAGGGTTAAACGAGTTTATCAACGAGCAGTTGATAAAAAAAAAATACGTATAAGTGTTTTTCACCTGTGAAAATGTACGCCGCTGCCATACGTTTGGCTGAGCCTCAAATCTGACCCTTCACCATGAAACATCAAGGTTCACTATTAAATAGTGAACCTCATTTAATAGTGAGGTTCACTATTAAATGTATTTGTGTTAAAAACTAGAATTAAAGACTGGAGGGATTTCATGTCTATAAAGCTGAGAAATTGTTGTATTTGTTAAATGTGATCATTTATGTCTTGACATTAGGATACGTAGAGATGTGAAACATTTTCCTTGAGAGATGCTTTGTTTTTTTCTGGCATATTCTGTAGCAACAATAATGACAATCTGTATTGCTATTATATAAACCATTCAATAAAATGACACGAATTATAAGAAAATTGGGTGATAAATTGTACTAGGTGGCATTTAATGCCCTTATGGCTACTGAGTATAAACTGATCTTCAGTCTGTTTGTCTTTGTTTTAATGCTCCTCTATCTGCAGCCAGTTGGAACAAATTGTAACCTGGGTGTGAGGAGTCTTAAAATGTTCTTGGCTTTCGTGAGGCAACGGACCTGTGGAGTTCCTCGAGAGAAGGCAGAGAGTAGTCGATAGTCCTCTGGGCAGATTTTATGATTCTCTGGAGAGGCTTCCTCTGTGCTGCTATGCAGCTGGAGAACCACGCAGAGACAGTGGCAAAAAAAGTTTCTTAGAGGTACCTCCTAAATTACATGGAGAGGCAGCCATTTTGGGTCAGGGGGCATATCTAGGTAATTTTTCACTTTTAGTCACATCGAACTTTAACAAACTCCTCCTAAGGATTTTCACCTATTGGCTTCATTCTTGGCCAGGATACAGGTAATGAGTGGGGCTTTAAAAGTTATCAAAAAAATTAACTTTTTGTATATGTTCAGGTGGCGTGGTAGAGCGGCGACTTTGGCGCACTCGCCAACGCAAACAAAACGTTATGACTTTCACTTTAAAAGGTCAATTGGCACCAAACTTGGCATGAATGATCCTGGTTGGTTCCCTGACAATCCTATGTCATCAGAGTTTGATGTGATCTAAGCCCCTCCCCCTCTGAACAGCGAGTTACTTTTTTTTCTTGGAAAGCTCCATCTCTGACCCCCTTGACCTAATCGAGGTGATCTTGTGTCAGAGCACAGATAACAAGTTGGTCTCACTTGCCTTAAAGCGGCAAGAGTTTTCAGTGGAGGGCGTGGTGATGGCGATGCGGCGAAGTGACGGGTCACGCCGCTGCCACACGTTTGACTATAAATTCTACATTTTGACCGAGCTGGAACAAACTCGCTGTGATAGATTCTTATCCAACCCCTGACAGGAATGCAGTCCAATATTTGGTGGGTGTGGACTAATTCCTCCACAGCGCCCCCTAGAATCATTTTAAAACCAACCCCAAGCCATGCTTTGGCTTATGATCATAAAATTCGGCACACATGTACATCTTGACAGGACGTAAAAAAAATTGTACATCAAAGCATGTGGGTGTGACTAAGCCTCAAATCTGATCATTCGCCATAAAACATCAAGGTGGAATAACATCCCCACATAAGCTCCCAGGTGCATCAAACTTCATTTGTATTATGACAGACCAGAGCTCATCACATTCACATGGCCAATTAGTGACATCACCACAACCCCTACCCCTTTCAACAGGAAGTCAGTGTTTTCCCACTCTCTTTCTTCCCTTTACTCGGCGGTTCATGCAGATTTCAACCTGTGTTTAATGAAGTAGAACAACATGATGGTAAATCCTTCTCTCAACACTGGCTGGCAGCAGCATGTGGATGTGGCTGAATGGTGAATACTAATCCATTGCTGTTTGCACCTTTATCTCAAAATCATACATGAATTATTGCATTTGCACTATAATTGTTATGATTGACCTTTGTTAATTGTTAATAAATTTACTCGTAAATATTAACAAAGGCGACTATAATTTTCTAATAAATAAAAAAAATAATTTTAGTATCCGTTCATTTGGGAATTCTCCAATTGTCAGCTGGATTTGTCGACTGATCTGTATCTCTGTCTGTGCTCTTGAATTTTCAAGTGTTTTTTTGTGTTTTTTTTTTTGTTCCTTGCTGTTATAAACAATGAACAATTTCTCCTATTTACTTCAGTAAAGTTAACAATTACTCTTTTGCTCTATTTTCTTGTCCAGATTCCCTGAAGTGTAACGTTTATAACCTGCAGAGGAGATCCACTCTGGACCAGGAGGAGTTAGAACCTCTGCAGGTGAAACAAGAACAGGAAGAGCCAGAAGATCATCAGATAAAAGTGGAAGAGAAAGAAGTTTACTGCAGTCAGGCTGAAGAACAGATTGAATTAAAACAGGAGACTGATACCTGCATGGTGGTTCCTGTTGATGAGCAAACAGACCACATTGAATCAGAACCAAACAGGAACCAAGTCATCTTCCAGGAAGCTGCTGAAGCTGAGAACCAAAATCAGGAAAGAAGAAAACCTTTCTCATGTGACATTTGTAAAAAGCGTTTGACTTCAAAATCTGTTTTTGATGCTCACATGAGAACTCATACGGGTGAAAAGCCGTTTTCATGTGTGACCTGTGGAAAATGTTTTAGTCTAAAACGGGATTTAACTCGGCACA
The DNA here is from genome assembly GCF_003331165.1 of Xiphophorus hellerii. NCBI lineage: Eukaryota > Metazoa > Chordata > Actinopteri > Cyprinodontiformes > Poeciliidae > Xiphophorus > Xiphophorus hellerii. Next base: position 7,549,690 of record NC_045684.1, on the reverse strand, counting down.
TGATGATTCACACAGGTGAAAAGCCGTTGTCATGTGTGAACTGTGGAAAAAGTTTTAGTGTAAAACAGGATTTAACTCGGCACATGATGATTCACACTGGTGAAAAGCCGTTTTCATGTGTGAACTGTGGAAAAAGTTTTAGTCTAAAACAGAATTTAACTCGGCACATGATGATTCACACTGGTGAAAAGCCGTTGTCATGTGTGAACTGTGGAAAAAGTTTTAGTGTAAAACGGAATTTAACTCGGCACATGATGATTCACACTGGTGAAAAGCCGTTTTCATGTGTGAACTGTGGAAAAAGCTTTAGTCATAAACAGCATTTAACTCGGCACATGATGATTCACGCAGTTCAAAAGCCGTTTTCATGTGTAAACTGTGGAAAAAGTTTTTGTCAAAAACGGGATTTAACTCAGCACTTGAGGATTCACACAGGTGAAAAGCCGTTTTCATGTGTGAACTGTGGAAAAAGGTTTAGTTTAAAATGTAATTTAACTCGACACGTGAGGATACACAGGTGAAAAGCCGTTTTCATGTGTGAACTGTGGAAAAATCTTTAGTCGCAAAGGTAGTTTGACTCGCCACGAGGCGTCACACAGGTGAAAAGCAGTAGAAGTATTTTCCATACATGTTCTATGTTGAGGTTCACTATAGAACTGATTTGGTTTAAAACTAGAATGAAAGACTGGAGGGGTTTCATGTCTATAAAGCTGAAAATTGTTGTATTTGTTAAATGTGATCATTTGGATACTTGTAGATGTGCAACCATGACACATTTTCCTTCAGAGATGCTTTCTTGTTCTTTTTGGTATATTCTTTATCAAGAAACAATAATGATAAACTGTATGTTATTGTATTAAAATACTGTTTATGTCAAACTGTATGTTGTGTGTGTACAACATGAAGAGCAGAGGGCTCAGCACACAGCCCTGAGGAGTGCCAGTACTGATGCTGATAGATGAAGAGGCTTGGGGGCCCACTGACTATTTCATGCATTAACTGAGTTTGACCGGACATGGACTCCCTTCCAGAACATTCTCACATGATTGGACTTGAGGGATTGATTTGTATTATTCTGTACCATAGAGAGAGTTAGTGGGGTTTATTTTAAAAGTTTTTAAAATCAAAACTAGAATGTACAGAATTGAGTGGGTTTTTTTTTTAAATCTGGAAAAAAGTATTTGTGATATTTTTGTCTTTAAAGTAAAATGAGATTGAGTTTTCTTTCAAATTATATTAACCAGTTTTACTCTGATTAAAATCTGTTCAAATGAAATAAAATGGATTTGTACTTTAAAGAAAATGCAAGATTCACCACAAATTAATTTTCCTGCTTTGATTGCCAGAGCCGGCACAAGGCATTAGCAAACCAAGCAGCCACTAAGGGGCCCAGGGCCACTAGGGGGCCCCCTCAGTGGAGCTGATTTTATTTATTTTTCTTAGTAATAATTTCTGTCATAATATCAAAACCACACAATGTCACTATTAAGTGGTTTGTTTTTACAATAATATATATATTTGATAATGTACGTAGAAATTATTATTTTATTGATAGAAAGAAAAAATTGCTCTTGGCGGCCCCTGGTGGCCGCGGTAGGTACCGCACGCTTCGCTGGTAACATGAGCCTCATCCAAACGTGAAAAGCTCCGGTCAGAAGACAAGTCAGCAAAACAATGTCTCCAAAAAGGACTTATCCTTCAGGGAGGGAGAAAAGAGGAAGAATAGAAAAAAGCCAAGATAAAGGTTTGTTTTAATGTGTCTTGGTAATGTCATGTAAAAGATTTGTAAAGCTGCTAACAGAAAATTAGCTTGAATGGTCCAGTTCAACAGCCCAACATTTATAGGGTCTTTGTGTTTGTGTGAACCTGAGTTTAAACTTTAAACGAGTTGATTCTCATGGTTGGCTCTGTATATTTCTCATGTATTTTTGGCTTCAAAACTCCGTGTTTGATAAGGTTTGATAACAATAACTTAAACTTCTCAATGTTTGACATTGTCTAGCAAAATGTTTTTACGTCAGGCTACATAGCTGCTACATGGATGAGCTGCTCTATGCTGTAGTTGGTGATTTGTTGTTTGCTGCTGAGCATAATCATTTTGTGGCTAAAACAAACATTATTTTTACATCAACTTCTAAGTTATGTTAGAATCATTTGAAGGATCAGAATCAGTCCAGTACTGGTACCGGTCCACATTGTAGGGGAGAAAGACTCACCTGGTATAAATTACAATTTTTAGCTATTTGTTAGATTTTAAATTTCTTATTTTCATATGTACTCATTTATCTTACTTTAATTTGCTTTTTCTAGCAGCTGTTAACTTCTGTAACTAGGGTTTCCCAAGTCTGAATAAAAAGAGGAGCAGCGAGAGGGGAAATTTAGAGTGAATTGCAATAGACGCTGTTTCAAAGTTATAACAATTTATTAAAATAAAAACAGTAAAATTAAACAATACCTCTATGTAGATGAGAAGAAGTTAGGAAAAACTAAGCTGAGTTGCCGAGGCTTGGCGGTAGGTGCTGACAGGTTCTGGATCGGAGGCTCCCGAGCAAAGAATCACCAAACACCGTGACGTCACAAACACTCTTTGGATTTCCCTCAATCGATTTATGTTGATCACGGGACAGCCACAGCAACAGGGGGCGCCACCATCTGGGCCAAACGCACCACCTTCAATCCTCAGAGCTAAAAAAGAAAAAAATACAAACTATTATTAAAATACCGGTAGAAAAATCAAATAGATAAAACCGGTAAAAGTCTTTTACACTCGACCACCAGCACCGCACAATTCAGTGAACAAGCCGGTGCTGATCGGCTCTCAATAAGCCACAGGATGGGCGGAACCAGCGGTAACTCCGAACAAAGCAGCAGCGATCATTGTGGATATACGGAAACTATAGGAAAGGTTCTGATCTGGTGGAGTGAAGAAACTGTGAAACATGTTGCGGGATGTAGGAGATACGAATCAGAAGACAATATTAACTTTGGATTTGTGGAAAACTGGAATACTAATATTGTATTTGTTTTATTTAGATAAAGTGGAAGAAAAGATTTTACGTTTTTCAAAGAGAACTGGCACTGTATGAGAAATCTTTAGATGTGATGATCGTAAGATCCACAAGGTGGCGGTAATGCAATGAGATGAATGAACGACAGTCATAAAATCCCAAAGAAGAAGAAGAAGACAAAGAAAATGGCGCATGGTCTGTTTGGTTGAATGTTCGACTGTTTCTCTAAACGAGTTTATCAACGAGCCGTTAACTGCTGCTGAAGAAACATTCACAGAGTTTAAAGAAATCATCGTCAAGTCGGAGGAAGAGATGGATGATCATCGCAGACTGCTGGATTTCTCCCGGAGGCCCCAGATAATCTTACACCGAATAGGTAGGAACCACCAGCGTTTGGATGCAGGTTAAGGTCTAAATGTCTGCACCTTTCTGTATGAGGATCATTTTAGTAAATGTTCTTTTCCCGTATAAATGTTGTGTTAACCGGTAAATGAACGCAGGAATCACAATTACGCTGTGAAAATGGCTTATTGATGTAGAAATAAAATGACCTTTTATGGCTTTTCCTCCTTTAACTAATCAAACTTACTTTTGAAAACAGGAGAAATGTGAACAATGCAGCGCAAGGTTAGTAAAGCAAGCAGCATGAAACAATAATAGTGTGTTAGTAGCTGTGAAATGTAATAATTTGTAATAAATAAATTGTAGTGGCGATTGTTTGTCAAACCAAACATCCTATAAAAGTTCAGTCAACAAGCCACTGCTGCCAGTGTTGGGTAAGTTACTTTAAAAATGTAATCCGTTACAGTTACAAGTTACCTTGTTTAAAATGTAATTGTAGTGTAACTTTTTCGATTACTTTTAAAAAGTAATGTAACTAATTACTTTTGATTACTTTTGATTACTTTGAGGTTTTAATGAGTATTGACCCATGTTCAACATTTAATTTTTGAGAACTGAGTGGGAACCTTAAAAGAGCACTAAGCTGAGAGGGAATTGCTGACAGGCAATCACAGGAGGTCCACAAGAAGAGATGCCAGCACCAGGCATGTAAGATTTTCTCAGACTCCTCTCATCGGGCCATACTCTTTTCTGCTCCTCCCCCAGGCTCTACCATTTACGCAGTTTGCAGACTAACACAAGCAGGTTCAGAAACCACTTCTTTCCTACAGCGGTCACCTTATTGAACTCTTCCCAAAGACCAGTCTTTCCTTCCCCTCTATCCATACCTTACTGTACCATCCCAACATTTGTACAGTGTTCCTCTTCAATTCGCACTTGTATAGCCCTATCTACAGTGGCTCTGCACATACATGCATTTCCCTAGGGGTAATTTATTTATTCTGCTGCACATATCTATCAACCATCTTTCCTTACCCTAGCTGTGAATAACTGCATTTTATCTCTAAATACTGCATGCTGTACAATCTGCACACGTTGCACTTGATTAGATGCCAAACTGCAGTTCATTACTTCATACATGTGCAATGACAATGAAGTGCTCTAGTTTAGTAATAAATAAGCAAAGTAAGACTTTTACATCACATTTTATTTTTCGTGATTTTTTCTTTGCACACCCTTGCTTGTAAAATTAAACACGGCACAATACAGTGCATCAAGAATTAAGGTGGACGATGGGTCCCGAGTATCAGATGGACTAAACGTGCCTTTCAGAAGAACGCCTGGATGCTTCCTCTGAAAAGAGAGAAAAAGAGATAGAAGAAAAATATACTATGATTAATAATTATATGTTCAAAGTAGCATTAATTGGGGCCTGCCCATAGCAATACATAAGGAGAGTAGTGACTGACTTGCGAAGCAAGTGATAAAATTCCACAAGCTAATGACTACTATTTAGCTAAGCTTAGCATTGGTGCTAATTTTTAGCATCAGAACGCTGGGTCCAAACCGACGGGCACACTTTGGCAGGCCCCCGTTACATTTCTTCAGGAATTTTCTAGTTTACTTTATGTTCATCATGAAAACCATAACACTATCACATTGCATACAATGTCTCATGGGAAAGAATAGATTCCAACGTTTGTCATGCATCAACACCAAACAGTCAAATATTCGTAAAACAATACGCTTCGTCCATCAGTGAGTTGCACTTACCTCTAAATGTTTCCTCAGGTTTGACATAGATTGCTTCGACGTGGACAAGTTCTTGATAGCCGGCAAACACTTCTTGCACTGCACGGTTAAATTTGAGCCATTTTCACATATGTAAATGAAATGCTCCTTATATTTCCAGTGCTGGAAGGCTGTCATTTTTGATGCGCTGCTTGAGCTGAAATGGAACCGTCCGCTCGCTTGCTGTTCCTCCAGGAGGCTCCGCCAGCACAGGATGGAACATCAGAGTGGCATTGCGGCTGGCAAATATGATAGAGACAAGGAACCGTAGCGGGAAACGGCGATATAGGGCGCAAAGCAATAAAAATATCATTACATATTTCGCAAAGGTTTTTGTTCATATTTTTTTAAAAATGTAACTAAATTTGTAATTCTTAATATTTTCGGAAGTAACTGTAACTGAATTACATATTTTCTCATTGTAACTGTAACGAATTACAGTTACTCTTTTTTTGTAATTAAATTACGTAACGTCGTTACATGTAATCCGTTACTACCCAACACTGACTGCTGCACTGAGGTGATGCTTCGTACGAAGGTAAAAGAAGTTCAAAAAACTTGAAGATTGCTTTTATAGTTTATTTCTCCCAGTTTGACAAGCAAATAACAGAGAGCAAACTGTACATTAGTTATGTGTCGAGTAATGAAGCGGGTAAGACAGAGAACTCACCTAAACCTGAGCAGTTAAAGTTTTTATTTTTTAGTAATAAATCGTTGTCCCTGGTGACATAGCGAGTAACAAGCCAATCACAACCCTCTTTTCTTTTTGTTTCTAGTTTTCTTTTGGATCCAGCCATTGTTTCATACAACCAGATTAATCAGAATTTATGTATCAGAATCACAAACATCTTTTACTTGTTTATTTATTGTAAAGCTTCATGTTGTTTTCATGTTGCCTATTTTACATATATTGTCCAGTTGATGTCACAGTAGAGCAAATGAAGCACCGCGGTGCATCGGCTCATGAGTCGAATGATTGGATGGAGTTCCTCAGGGCTTCATGAAGCTGCATCTCACCATCACTACTTTTCATTGTTTCCTCTCCTGCTCTGGTCAAAACCAACAGGCCCAACCCAGTGCATGCTGGTCCTATACCAGTCCCTATACTTACAGAAAATGGACCCACAGTTCTTAATGTCTAACTTAGAAAAGTTAATAACAAATAAACCGACAAATAAACTCATGTTTATAAATAAACCATAAAAATATAAAGTGGACTACAATAAAATTTTAATATAATTCAAAGTAATAGAAATAAATATCTTGAAATAATACATTTTACTGTTAAATATGAACAATGATCCCGACTACAATTAATTTTGTAATAAATAAAATATATTTTTTACATCTGTTCACTTGAGAATTCTCCAAATGTCAGCTGGATATATCGACTGATCTGTATCTCTGTCTGCACTCTTGAATTTTCAAGTGGGTTTTTTTTGTGTGGTTTTTTTTGTTCCTTGCTGTTTCAAACAATGAACAATTTCTCCTATTTACTTCAGTAAAGGTAACAATTACTCTTTTTCTCTGTTTTCTTTTCCAGATTCCCTGAAGTTTAACGTTTATAACCAGGAGAGGAGATCCACTCTGGACCAGGAGGAGTTGGAACCTCTGCAGGTGAAACAAGAACAGGAAGAGCCAGAAGATCATCAGATAAAAGTGGAAGAGAAAGAAGTTTACTGCAGTCAGGCTGAAGAACAGATTGAATTAAAACAGGAGACTGATACCTGCATGGTGGTTCCTGTTGATGAACAAACAGACCACATTGAATCAGAACCAAACAGGAACCAAGTCATCTTCCAGGGAGCTGCTGAAGCTGAGAACCAAAATCAGGAAAGAAGAAAACCTTTCTCATGTGACATCTGTAAAAAGCTTTTTTCTTTCAAATCTGTTTTCGATGCTCATATGAGAACTCATACGGGTGAAAAGCCGTTTTCATGTGTGACTTGTGGAAAATGTTTTAGTCAAAAAAAGTATTTAACTCGGCACATGATGATTCACACTGGTGAAAAGCCGTTTTCATGTGTGAAATGTGGAAAAAGTTTTAGTCAAAAAAAGTATTTAACTCGGCACATGAGGATTCACACTGGTGAAAAGCCGTTTTCATGTGTGAACTGTGGAAAAAGTTTTAGTCAAAAAAAGTATTTAACTCGGCACATGAGGATTCACACTGGTGAAAAGCCGTTTTCATGTGTGAACTGTGGAAAAAGTTTTAGTCAAAAAAAGTATTTAACTCGGCACATGAGGATTCACACTGGTGAAAAGCCGTTTTCATGTGTGAACTGTGGAAAAAGTTTTAGTCAAAAACGGGATTTAACTCGGCACATCAGGATTCACACAGGTGAAAAGCCGTTTTCATGTGTGAACTGTGGAAAAAGTTTTAGTCAAAAACAGGATTTAACTCAGCACATGAGGATTCACACTGGTGAAAAGCCGTTTTCATGTGTGAACTGTGGAAAAAGTTTTAGTCTAAAACACAATTTAACTCAGCACATGAGGATTCACTCTGGTGAAAAGCCTTTTTTATGTGTGAACTGTGGAAAAAGTTTTAGTCGAAAACAACATTTTACTCGGCACATGATGACTCACACTGGTGAAAAGCCGTTTTCATGTGTGAACTGTGGAAAAAGTTTTAGTGTAAAACTGAATTTAACTCGACACGTGAGGATTCACACAGGTGAAAAGCAGGAGAGGAGATCCACTCTGGACCAGGAGGAGTTAGAACCTGTGCAGGTGAAACAAGAACAGGAAGAGCCAGAAGATCATCAGATAAAAGTGGAAGAGAAAGAAGTTTACTGCAGTCAGGCTGAAGAACAGATTGAATTAAAACAGGAGACTGATACCTGCATGGTGGTTCCTGTTGATGTGCAAACAGACCACACTGAATCAGAACCAAACAGGAACCAAGTCATGTTCCAGGAAGCTGCTGAAGCTGAGAACCAAAATCAGGAAAGAAGAAAACCTTTCTCATGTGACATCTGTAAAAAGCGTTTGTCTTTCAAATCTGATTTTGATGCTCACATGAGAACTCATACGGGTGAAAAGCCGTTTTCATGTGTGAACTGTGGAAAAAGTTTTAGTCTAAAACAGAATTTAACTCAGCACATGAGGATTCACACTGGTGAAAAGCTGTTTTCATGTGTGAACTGTGGAAAGAGTTTTAGTCAAAAACAGGATTTAACTCGGCACATGAGGATTCACACAGGTGAAAAGCCGTTTTCATGTGTGAACTGTGGAAAAAGTTTTAGTCTAAAACACAATTTAACTGTGCACTTGAGGATTCACTCTGGTGAAAAGCCTTTTTCATGTGTGAACTGTGGAAAAAGTTTTAGTCAAAAACAGGATTTAACTCGGCACATGATGACTCACAGGTGAAAAGCCGTTTTCATGTGTGAACTGTGGAAAAAGTTTTAGTCAAAAACAGGATTTAACTCGACACATGATGATTTATAATGGTGAAAAGCCGTTTTCATGTGTGAACTGTGGAAAAAGTTTTAGTCAAAAACAGGATTTAACTCGGCACATGATGACTCACACTGGTGAAAAGCCGTTTTCATGTGTGAACTGTGGAAAAAGTTTTAGTCTAAAACACAATTTAACTGTGCACATGAGGATTCACTCTGTTGAAAAGCCTTTTTCATGTGTGAACTGTGGAAAAAGTTTTAGTCAAAAACAGGATTTAACTCGGCACATGATGACTCACAGGTGAAAAGCCGTTTTCATGTGTGAACTGTGGAAAAAGTTTTAGTGTAAAACGGAATTTAACTCGACACATGATGATTCATAATGATGAAAAGCCGTTTTCATGTGTGAACTGTGGAAAAAGTTTTAGTCAAAAACAGGATTTAACTCGACACATGATGATTTATAATGGTGAAAAGCCGTTTTCATGTGTGAACTGTGGAAAAAGTTTTAGTCAAAAACAGGATTTAACTCGGCACATGACTCACACTGGTGAAAAGCCGTTTTCATGTGTGAACTGTGGAAAAAGTTTTAGTGTAAAACGGAATTTAACTCGACACATGATGATTCATAATGATGAAAAGCCGTTTTCATGTGTGAACTGTGGAAAACGTTTTCGTCAAAAACAGGATTTAACTCGGCACATGACTCACACTGGTGAAAAGCCGTTTTCATGTGTGAACTGTGGAAAAAGTTTTAGTCAAAAACAGGATTTAACTCGGCACATGATGACTCACAGGTGAAAAGCCGTTTTCATGTGTGAACTGTGGAAAAAGTTTTAGTGTAAAACGGAATTTAACTCGACACATGATGATTCATAATGATGAAAAGCCGTTTTCATGTGTGAACTGTGGAAAAAGTTTTAGTCAAAAACAGGATTTAACTCGACACATGATGATTTATAATGGTGAAAAGCCGTTTTCATGTGTGAACTGTGGAAAAAGTTTTAGTCAAAAACAGGATTTAACTCGGCACATGACTCACACTGGTGAAAAGCCGTTTTCATGTGTGAACTGTGGAAAAAGTTTTAGTGTAAAACGGAATTTAACTCAGCACATGAGGATTCACACTGGTGAAAAGCTGTTTTCATGTGTGAACTGTGGAAAGAGTTTTAGTCAAAAACAGGATTTAACTCGGCACATGAGGATTCACACAGGTGAAAAGCCGTTTTCATGTGTGAACTGTGGAAAAAGTTTTAGTCTAAAACACAATTTAACTGTGCACTTGAGGATTCACTCTGGTGAAAAGCCTTTTTCATGTGTGAACTGTGGAAAAAGTTTTAGTCAAAAACAGGATTTAACTCGGCACATGATGACTCACAGGTGAAAAGCCGTTTTCATGTGTGAACTGTGGAAAAAGTTTTAGTCAAAAACAGGATTTAACTCGACACATGATGATTTATAATGGTGAAAAGCCGTTTTCATGTGTGAACTGTGGAAAAAGTTTTAGTCAAGAACAGGATTTAACTCGGCACATGATGACTCACACTGGTGAAAAGCCGTTTTCATGTGTGAACTGTGGAAAAAGTTTTAGTCTAAAACACAATTTAACTGTGCACATGAGGATTCACTCTGTTGAAAAGCCTTTTTCATGTGTGAACTGTGGAAAAAGTTTTAGTCAAAAACAGGATTTAACTCGGCACATGATGACTCACAGGTGAAAAGCCGTTTTCATGTGTGAACTGTGGAAAAAGTTTTAGTGTAAAACGGAATTTAACTCGACACATGATGATTCATAATGATGAAAAGCCGTTTTCATGTGTGAACTGTGGAAAAAGTTTTAGTCAAAAACAGGATTTAACTCGACACATGATGATTTATAATGGTGAAAAGCCGTTTTCATGTGTGAACTGTGGAAAAAGTTTTAGTCAAAAACAGGATTTAACTCGGCACATGACTCACACTGGTGAAAAGCCGTTTTCATGTGTGAACTGTGGAAAAAGTTTTAGTGTAAAACGGAATTTAACTCGACACATGATGATTCATAATGATGAAAAGCCGTTTTCATGTGTGAACTGTGGAAAACGTTTTCGTCAAAAACAGGATTTAACTCGGCACATGACTCACACTGGTGAAAAGCCGTTTTCATGTGTGAACTGTGGAAAAAGTTTTAGTCAAAAACAGGATTTAACTCGGCACATGATGACTCACAGGTGAAAAGCCGTTTTCATGTGTGAACTGTGGAAAAAGTTTTAGTGTAAAACGGAATTTAACTCGACACATGATGATTCATAATGATGAAAAGCCGTTTTCATGTGTGAACTGTGGAAAAAGTTTTAGTCAAAAACAGGATTTAACTCGACACATGATGATTTATAATGGTGAAAAGCCGTTTTCATGTGTGAACTGTGGAAAAAGTTTTAGTCAAAAACAGGATTTAACTCGGCACATGACTCACACTGGTGAAAAGCCGTTTTCATGTGTGAACTGTGGAAAAAGTTTTAGTGTAAAACGGAATTTAACTCGACACATGATTATTCATAATGATGAAAAGCCGTTTTCATGTGTGACCTGTGGAAAAAGTTTTTGTCAAAAAGGTAATTTAATTCATCACATGAGGCGTCACACAGGTGAAAAGCAGTAGAAGTATTTTCCATACATGTTCTATGTTGAGGTTCACTATAGAACTGATTTGGTTTAAAACTAGAATGAAAGACTGGAGGGGTTTCATGTCTATAAAGCTGAAAATTGTTGTATTTGTTAAATGTGATCATTTGGATACTTGGAGATGTGCAACCATGACACATTTTCCTTCAGAGATGCTTTCTTGTTCTTTCTGGTATATTCTGTATCAAAAAACAATAATGATGAACTGTATGTTATTGTGTTAACTTACTGTTTATGTCAAACTTTATGTTGTGTGTGTACAACGTGAAGAGCAGAGGGCTCAGCACACAGCCCTGAGGAGTGCCAGTACTGATGCTGATAGATGAAGAGGCTTGGGGGCCCACTGACTATTTCATGCATTAACAGAGTTTGACCGGACATGGACTCCCTTCCAGAACATTCTCACATGATTGGACTTGAGGGATTGATTTGTATTATTCTGTACCATAGAGAGTGCATGTGGGGTTTATTTTAAAAGTTTTTAAAATCAAAACTAGAATGTACAGAATTCAGTGTTTTCTAAAAAATCTGCAAAAAAGTATTTGTGATATTTTTGTCTTTAAAGTAAAATGAGATTGAGTTTTCTTTCAAATTATATTAACCAGTTTTACTCTGATTAAAATCTTTTCAAATGAAATAAAATGGATTTGTACTTGAAGGAAAATGCAAGATTCACCACAAATTAATTTTCCTGCTTTGATTGCCAGAGCCGGCACAAGGCATAGCAAACTAAGCAGCCACTAAGGGCCCCAGGGCCACTAGGGGGCCCCCTCAGTGGAGCTGATTTTATTTATTTTTCTTAGTAATAATTTCTGTCATAATATCAAAACCACACAATTTCACTATTAAGTGGTTTGTTTTTACAATAATATATATTTGATAATTGTTGGATAAATTGTATTTTTAGTAATTATCAAATATTCGTTGTATCATGTAGCCTTGTAGTTACATTTAGATAATGTTTAATTATATGCTTTTTCTCTTTTTCTTCTATTTTAAGTAATGTTTCTGTGTGTTAAATAACTTTGATTCCTTCCTGTGACTTCCTTGAGATCCAGCAGCAAAGCCTGGGAGATAGCGGAGACAACTCTTCTAGCAGAGTTTATTGCCTAGCAATAAACTCTGCTCTCCTGTGTGATATACAACTTGTTTTACTCAACGCCGGCCGTGTCTGGAACTCGACTGGAGTAGAAGGATTTAGAGTGTAGATAACATGTGTCTAAATAGTGAATGTCATTAGCGCTGCAACTAGTGATGAATTGTTTTCCCCCTCCCTTTGAGAAGTTGCAAGCGCCCAATGTACGAGGGTTTCTGAAAGTAATAAAAAGAGAGGAGCGGTCAGATGTGTTTCAGAGCGTTTGGAGATTTGTAACTGAAAGCACATCTCTGTCTGCTCTCCTCGCGAGAAACAAAGAATCTAACTCTCTTGTCTTTCCTGTGTTTGTTTAAATTGTCTAATAGGTATTTAGACCTGACATTATTTGGTCCTTCGCAGCCGGATGTCAATATACCGAACAGATTCCGGCAGGCGTGGTCGACTCCAGTAAAGACCGTGCGCACGGCAAGTTTCCTAGTGGAAACTTATCAGAACCTGTTAAAGGGCTGGCGCTCGGCCTGCCTGCTGGGATCTGACGGTTGACGACTCCAGGGGACGACAGAGGGTGAGTGGATTCTTGTTTAAAAGTGTGGCGAATGACTGAGGGTCATTGCGCGAATAAGAAAACCCTGGAAATTCTAGACTCTAACAGGTAAAAATAGGGCACAAAATCCGTGAAGGACGTCCAAAGTCCTTGCGCAAAATTTTGTGGAAAAAGGCGCACGGAGCCTGGTGCAGACCTGCAGTAAAATTTAATAAATTGGAAGGTAAAAATAAACATAATAAAATTTAATCAATTAGGCGATAAAAATAAAAAATAATAAAATTTAATCAATTAGGCGATAAAATAAAAAATAATACAATTTAATCAATTAGGTGATAAAAATAAAAATAATAAAATTTCCTCAATTCGATATATAATAATAAAATTTAATCAACAATAAAAATATTTAAATCAGGCACTAAAATTGTAATTGGAACGGATGGCGGAGTCCGGCGAAGCAAGGCGCTTAAATTCCGCAACAACACGTGTGCTTGTGTGTGTGATTGGAGATATAAATACCACTTGGTGTTTTATCTCATATAAAACAGTAGGATTGAAACCAGCAAACCTGTCTTGGATGCACAGGTAAGAACCCCCCACTCGAAAGAGTTGAAGCGGGGGTTACCACTACAGGTATTTTTAATTGCTGGCCTACTGAAAAGATCTCCAGTTTATAGGATTCCCTAGGAGTCAAAAAAACTGGGCCAAATTTTATTAAAAAAATAAAAAAAAAACATGGGGAAAAGTATAAGCAAGAATAAGCCAACAGACAGTTTCAAAACAAATGACTGGAAGTATGTTGAAAATCAGGATCCGCATAAAATAAAACATTTAGATAAATGGATAACAAACTATAACTTTGACAGTCGTGTAAATTCAAAAAAACTAACAGTACTACAGGATAAAATAAAGCAAAAAACAAAGTCAAACCCAAAGAAAATGCGCAAAGACGGGTATGAGGATGTAAAATTTTGGTTAGAATTAGCACAAAAAAGAGAAGAGGAGGAAGAATCATTTGATGAATACAGCCTGAGAATGCATCAACATTACATGAGATTGAGAACTGGGATTTTAGATGAATACATTAACCACGCTATACACGTAGAAAAGGTCTCAAAAGAAAAGAAAAAGGTTTCAGGAACCTTTTTCCAAGATGAGGAGCAAATATTTTATCAAGAAAGGAGAGGAAGAGGAAGCTTTAGGGGTAGAGGTCAGAACCCCAGAGGACAGAGAGGGAGATTGGGAAGAGGGAACTACAGACAACGCTATTTAGGAGGATGTTGGTGTTGTGGGAAAGAAGGACACATAGCCAGATATTGCCCAGAAAAATACATAGATCAGTCAGCATGACTAGAATCAGAAAGTTTAGAGAGTGAAGAGGTCCAATTAAATCTACAGGATTTATTATCTATGGATAGTGTAAGACCAGAAATGACTCTTTTCATGAATGATGGCAGAATGCCCAGTAAACTTATTAGGCAGAGATGGCCTTATATAGCTAGGATTAGCTTTGATTCCAACCACTGATGGGCACATAGCGGTTAAAAGGCAGTCAGAAATAAAAAAGGGAGCCATCTCTGCCCCCCAGGATCAAATGCCTCCAGACAACTTACACATAATTCTTTGGTTCAAAAATGCGGCTGGGCCTGACAAGAATTATGAAGACAGGCTCAACAAGGTCACTCCAGCTAAAATCACAGTGACCTATCTGTATACAGATACAAAACACACAGCCGTTGCAGCTGTCGCTCTTCCTGATGATTTAAAATCTTTAGACAGAATGTGGACCTCCCCGCATGTATCTCTGTTTAAACAAAGAAATGAACAGTGGAATCAATTAGGTAATCTTGTTGAGGAAGGAGAAGCAGCTACCGATTGGGTAACTACTTCCTCAAACATAGAAACTAGTGCTTCTACTGGTTTAACTAGAAAAGCTTTGTTCTGGACAACAGGGGTGCAAAAGGGACAACATTTGTATTCCAAACAAAACTGACAAATGTTACTTACAGAAGAAGAGGAAGTTCTTTTAAAAGACGTTCCTGATAAATTATGGTCAAAGGGACCCACAGACGTGGGTCTTGTGAAGGAAGCTTTGCCAGTGCAAATTAGACCCAAAACAGAGTTTAGACCAAAAGTTAAGCAATATCCTTTAAAAACAGATGCACAGGAGGGTATAAAACCAGTAATTAAAGACCTTATTGAGGCAGGAGTCATAGTGCAGTGTGAAAATTCTCCATGTAACACTCCTATTTTTCCTGTTAAAAAAACAACCACCTTCTGTTGGATGGCGCATGGTTCAAAATTTACAAGCAGTAAATAATGCCGTCATTCAAAGAGCACCGTGTGTACCTGATCCACATACATTGTTAAACTCTCTTAGATCAGATGCCAAAGTATTTACGGTCGTAGACATCAGTAATGCCTTTTTCTCAATACCAGTAGATAAGGAGAGTCAATTTTGGTTTGCATTTACTTTTGAAGGGAACAGGTACACATACACCAGGCTGCCCCAGGGCTACTGTGAGAGCCCTACAATTTATTCTCAAGAGATGAGTGCAAGCATGTCAACATTTCAACCTCCAGGAGGGAGCCAGGTCTTGTTGTATGTAGATGATGTTTTATTAGCATCTCCAAATATGGAAATCTGTAAACAAGACACTTTAGCACTTCTAAGACATCTAGCTGAGGAAGGTCATAAGGTCAATAAAAATAAACTCCAACTGTGTAAAGAACAAGTAAAATATTTGGGTCATAATTTAAGTGCAGGAGGGCGGACCATAATGGAGGATAGAAAAACAACGATTCTCCAGGCACCAAATCCGCAAACAAAAAACAACAGATGATGTCTTTTCTGGGGTTAACTAACTATTGTCGAAACTGAGTGCCTAATCATGCAGTAATAGTGGCTCCTTTTTCGCAAACTAATGTATGAAAAAGATCCTAAAAGACATGCAACAATTGAGTCCTGAAAATGGAAAAGATCTTTGGATTAAAAATGGAGAAAAAAAAAATAGAAGATCAAATCTATAAGTGACCTGCAAATAAGCCTATCTTGCCAAAAAACTTGTATAGGTGGGCTGCAATATTGAGCCATGGCGTTTTCGCATGTCTCAACAGGGGGGATGGTAGGACAGATACATTAACATTACACTATTTATGGATTTATTTCTTTTTAAGAACTTTTAATGCATTACAAAAGGTACCCCAAAAAGGTTTTTAAGTTCACATTAAAATTAGATGAAACTAAAACATATCTGATGATTCAAGTGCAAAATAAAGTAGTAAAAGAATTGAGAGTTCCTCCTGCAGATCCTTATTGGCTCTCTTTCCTGCCATAAAGTCGGTCCCTCTGAGAGGTGAGGGAGGGGTTTTATGGTAGGCTTAAGGGTTTGTTTTGTGATCTGACAATAGAGGTTGCTCAGATTAGTGTAGTGACTTTAAAATATAAATTGTGAAATCTAAAAATATAAGGATTTAATTAATTTTAGAGAGTCTTTACCATCACATAAGGCAGGATTTTGATGCAGTTTGGTTTCCTAGATTTACTGAAACATTTTCTCTTTAGAGTAGATAGTTTAAAGAAGCAAATACATAGTGAGCAAGGAATAATGGGGAAAATGTTAAATATAAGTTTTTAGCATCCAAACACTGAGTATGTGACAGCTGTCCTGACTGTCACACACAGATACTCTTGGTAATGATTTTCTGTTTTCCTTTCATATTACTTTATATATTGAGTAGTGAGTAGTTTAGATTTTTATCTTTAAATTTGTTTTCATTAGTCTGACTCTTTAGTTAGCTATTTGTGTCAGTTCTTTGTCTATTTTGTTAAATATAACAAATTAATTTCTTTCTTTTGACTTACCAGTTTCCTCTGGACCCGTTCACCAGGGGAGGGGGAAATTTGGTCTTTAGTTTAATTTCTTTCATTTGTAGATTTGGTAATATTCTGACCAGTATTTGTTAGGTTTTTGTGTGTTTAATTACACCCTAGTGTGTGTTAATGGTCTGATCAGCCACTATTTAAGTTCCCCTCATGTCTTGTTTGTTAGGTCAGTTTATGCTTGAGTTTGTTCTGTTACCACCTGAATTGTACTTTGTTATGTTGACTTTAGTTTGGGCCCAATTTATCATTTTTGGATTTTCTTTGTCGACTATATTTTAAATTTTCTCCAACGTCTCTCTGGCTGGTTTATGCATAACCTTCACAGAGTCTTAATTGGTAAACATGCCTTGTCAAACGCTAGTGAACATTTTTGAGAAGTTTGTAAAATGAATTATTTGAAAATCATAACAGTAACATGAAATAATGAGTTTTACAACTGTAATGTCAAATATTTTGGGAAAATAGTAATCTTGAAGATTTAAAGCATGCTAAAATAAATTGTTCTGTTTGTTTTGAAAAGTTTACCTTTTGGGAAAAAGGCAGCATTAAATTTGGTAGAATTTCTCAGGGAACATAATAAACCTGTTTCATCAACATCGTTATTTAAAGTAGTAGAAATTGTGATGCATTAGCAGGTAATGCATCATCAGGGGGGAGAATATGTTATGGGTTTATCTTTTATATTACTTAATTAGACTACTAAAACTTATATTACTTAAACAAAAATTTTTGAAGAACATGTTTGATCTGTGTTACACATAAAAGTGAAAGGGATAATTTCTCCAGGTTTAACTCTTTTGAAATTTTGTTTAAGGAACGCATGTAGAATGTTTTAGACAAATAACCAGTAAGATCTAGTTTGTTCTATAAAAGTAATTTAAACTGGACTGTTAATTCACACTGATATTCATTGTTTTGATGATAAACGTAAACTGTAAAACTGCAGCACATTTTGAGCTTTTGTTGTTGTTTTGTTTCAGAAGAGGCAACACTTACAGAAACGTGAAGTGACATGGAAAAATACAGATACTGATCCGACATACATCGATGCCATCGGAATCCCCCGTGGAGTGCCTGATGAATATAAGTTAGTTGATCAGGTTGGGGCTGGTTTTGAATCTACAATTTGTTGGTGGTGCACGATTAACAAAAACGTAGACAGAATAAATTACATCCATTACAACGTGCAAAAACTGGGCAACTGGACACAGGCTGGTTTCGAGGCAGTGCATGAACAGCTGGCTACTACTTCACTGATGGCTTTTCAGAACCGCATAGCTCTTGACATGCTGCTGGCTGAGAAAGGAGGGGTGTGCATGATTTTTGGAGAAAAGTGTTGCACATTTTTGCCAAACAATACAGCGGCTGATGGGAGCTTGACGAAGGCCATTACAGGGCTCCGTACCCTTAATGGCAAAATGAAGGAATACTCTGGAGTGGATACTTCCATGTGGGATGCATGGATGGATGCCTTTGGGAAGTATAGAAACCTTGTGTCCTCTGTCTTAGTATCAATTGCAGTTTTTGCTGCAATTTTGACTTTGTGTGGATGTTGTTTTGTTCTGTGCCTGCGTTCTTTGTTTAACCGTCTCATTACCACAGCGATTTCACCCATGGAGGACCAGATGGCACAGATGTATCCTTTATTAGAGAAAAAATCTGATGTTGACAAAGAATACTCTGATGAGGATTCTTCTGACAGGTATCCAGATCCTGGCTTTTGGACTGGGTATGACCCCTGAGTGTAAACATGTTTGCTTTCCAAAAAATGAACTCCCAGCTGAAAATCATTTGAAGTGGCTGTTTTTGGAGGGATATGAGATATGGAACAATATGTGATAAACAGGGGGGAGATGTTGGATAAATTGTATTTTTAGTAATTATCAAATATTCGTTGTATCATGTAGCCTTGAAGTTACATTGTTTACTTATATGCTTTTTCTCTTTTTCTTCTATTTATGTAATGTTTCTGTGTGTTAAATAACTTTGATTCCTTCCTGTGACTTCCTTGAGATCCAGCAGCAAAGCCTGGGAGATAGCGGAGACAACTCTTCTAGCAGAGTTTATTGCCCAGCAATAAACTCTGCTCTCCTGTGTGATATACAACTTGTTTTACTCAACGCCGGCCGTGTCTGGAACTCGACTGGAGTAGAAGGATTTAGAGTGTAGATAACATGTGTCTAAATAGTGAATGTCATTAGCGCTGCAACTAGTGATGAATTGTTTTCCCCCTCCCTTTGAGAAGTTGCAAGCGCCCAATGTACGAGGGTTTCTGAAAGTAATAAAAAGAGAGGAGCGGTCAGATGTGTTTCAGAGCGTTTGGAGATTTGTAACTGAAAGCACATCTCTGTCTGCTCTCCTCGCGAGAAACAAAGAATCTAACTCTCTTGTCTTTCCTGTGTTTGTTTAAATTGTCTAATAGGTATTTAGACCTGACATTATTGTATGTAGAAATTATTATTTTATTGATAGAAAGAAAAAATTGCTCTTGGCGGCCCCTGGTGGCCGCGGTAGGTACCGCACGCTTCGCTGGTAACATGAGCCTCATCCAAACGTGAAAAGCTCCGGTCAGAAGACAAGTCAGCAAAACAATGTCTCCAAAAAGGACTTATCCTTCAGGGAGGGAGAAAAGAGGAAGAATAGAAAAAAGCCAAGATAAAGGTTTGTTTTAATGTGTCTTGGTAATGTCATGTAAAAGATTTGTAAAGCTGCTAACAGAAAATTAGCTTGAATGGTCCAGTTCAACAGCCCAACATTTATAGGGTCTTTGTGTTTGTGTGAACCTGAGTTTAAACTTTAAACGAGTTGATTCTCATGGTTGGCTCTGTATATTTCTGAGGTATTTTTGGCTTCAAAACTCCGTGTTTGATAAGGTTTGATAACAATAACTTAAACTTCTCAATGTTTGACATTGTCTAGCAAAATGTTTTTACGTCAGGCTACATAGCTGCTACATGGATGAGCTGCTCTATGCTGTAGTTGGTGATTTGTTGTTTGCTGCTGAGCATAATCATTTTGTGGCCAAAACAAACATTATTTTTACATCAACTTCTAAGTTATGTTAGAATCATTTGAAGGCTCAGAATCAGTCCAGTACTGGTACCGGTCCACATTGTAGGGGAGAAAGACTCACCTGGTATAAATTGCATTTTTAGCTATTTGTTAGATTTTAAATTTCTTATTTTCATATGTACTCATTTATCTTACTTTAATTAGCTTCTTCTAGCAGCTGTTCTGCCCAAATCACGGCAGAATTAAATGTGCACCTCAACTCTCCTGTTTCCACCAAAACTGTCCGTCAGGAGCTCCACAGGGTCAATATACACGGCCGGGCTGCTATAGCCAAACCTTTGGTCACTCGTGCCAATGCCAAACGTCGGTTTCAATGGTGCGAGAAGCGCAAATCTTGGGCTGTGGACAATATGAAACATGTATTGTTCTCTGATGAGTCCACCTTTACTGTTTTCCCCACATCCGGGAGAGTTACGGTGTGGAGAAGCCCCAAGGAAGCGTACCACCCAGACTGTTGCATGCCCAGAGTGAAGCATGGGGGTGGATCAGTGATGGTTTGGGCTGCCATATCATGGCATTCCCTTGGCCCCATACTTGTGCTAGATGGGCGCGTCACTGCCAAGGACTACCGAACCATTCTGGAGGACCATGTGCATCCATGTATATATATATATATATATATATATATATATATACAGTATATATATATTTAAACAGCACTTACTTTAAGGGCAAACGTACCACATGAAACCACATCTTGCTGGATGGCATGTTATACTGTTTCACATTTCCACATTGACACTTTCATTCCTTTGCTTCTCATAAATGTCCTTGTTGAGAGGATAAAATGTTAAATTAACATTCTAGTTATCCAATTATGACATTTTTTATTATAATAAACAATAATTGTTCTTGTTTTTCTCACCTTGTTACTTCCAAGCACCTCTTCACATCTTTTTGGGACTCTCCAAGTGAGTTAAGGAAACCTATTGTTATGAATATTCTTTTGTTGAAATTAATGAAAAAAAGTGATTTAATTTTATGTTAAACCAAAATAAAAATGGTTTGTGCATGCTTTACATTTAGCAAAGATGCATTGTCAGATTTATTTCCTTCAGTATCCTTGCAATAGCGATAATAAAGAAATAACATTATCTACATAATCACATTTGTTCCCTTAACTGCTGGTATGAGTTTTATATCAATAGGATGATATTTGGGGGAAATAGGTATGGCATGCAAATATCGGCAGGCTCAAATTCGATATTGCCAAAAAATGCATCCCCCTCCTAGCTTGAAAAAATAAAGAGTCAAGAGGGATTTTACCTTTTCTACATAATTACACTTATCCTCTTAGCTACTGGTATGAATTTCATATCAGTAGGATAATATTTGAGAAAAATAGAGGGGGCATGCATATTTTGGCAAGCTAATGATAGACCTTGCCAAAAAATGCATCTCCTGCTAAAATGGAGAAATAAAGAGTTATGAGTGGAATACGTTTTTCTACATAATCACATTTGTTCTATGAATTGCTGGTATAAGTTTCATATCAATAGGATTATATTTGAGAAAAATAGAGGGGGCATGCATATTTTGGCAGGCTAATAATAGGCTCTGCCGTAAAATGCATCCCCTGCTAAAATGGAGAAATAAAAAGTTAAGAGTGGAATAACTTTTTCTACATAATCACACTTGTTCTATGAATTGCTGGTATAAGTTTCATATCAATAGGATAATATTTGAGGAAAATAGAGAGGGCATGCATATTTTGGCAGGCTAATAATAGGCTTTGCCAAAAACGCATCCCCTGCTAAAATGGAGAAATAAAGAGTTAAGAGGGATTTTACCTTTTCTACGTAATGACACTTGTTCTCTGAGCTACTTCTGTAAGTTTCATATCAACAGGACAATAGACAGGGGATACAAATATTGGCTGGCTCAGAAATTAAAATGGATCCCCCCTACATTAATAGACTAGACAGTAAAGGATGATATAAAATGTTCTACATAACGGGCTTCTGTTTTGTAATGCTTTAAGCCATTGTGTTAAAAGAAAAATCGGGGAATTTCAAACCATCTGCGGAGAACATTTTCATCAGACGCTGACTGAAAAACGTTCGACTCATATGTGTCAATAAAGCTATAAAAACCGTATTTATTTCAATTAATCTGCGAAATAAAACCCACCGTTTTATGTCTTACATGATTAAGAAACGTGATAATGTTACGAATATCTTCAAAAATTTCCTCATCGGTCATATTTCAGTCCGTTTTCTCATCAATATGCGAGAGTTTAGAGCGATGCGCGCTCCCGCGACAGGGCATGCAATTTTTGGCAGGCATGCATTTCTCGGCATAAACACCTGTTCACTGTAGAGGAGAAAGACTCACCTGGTATAAATTGCATTTTTAGCTATTTGTTAGATTTTTAATATCTTATTTTCATATGTACTCATTTATCTTACTTTAATTTGCTTTTTCTAGCAGCTGTTAACTTCTGTAACTAGGGTTTCCCAAGTCTGAATAAAAAGAGGAGCAGCGAGAGGGGAAATTTAGAGTGAATTGCAATAGACGCTGTTTCAAAGTTATAATAATTTATTAAAATAAAAACAGTAAAATTAAATAATACCTCTATGTAGATGAGAAGAAGTTAGGAAAAACTAAGCTGAGTTGCCGAGGCTTGGCGGTAGGTGCTGACAGGTTCTGGATCGGAGGCTCCCGAGCAAAGAATCACCAAACACCGTGACGTCACACACTCGTTGGATTTCCCTCAATCGATTTATGTTGATCACGGGACAGCCACAGCAACAGGGGGCGCCACCATCTGGGCCAAACGCACCACCTTCAATCCTCAGAGCTAAAAAAAAAAGAAATCAATACAAACTATTATTAAAATACCGGTAGAAAAATCAAATAGATAAAACCAGTAAAAGTCTTTTACACTCGACCACCAGCACCGCACAATTCAGTGAACAAGCCGGTGCTGATCGGCTCTCAATAAGCCACAGGATGGGCGGAACCAGCGGTAACTCCGAACAAAGCAGCAGCGATCATTGTGGATATACGGAAACTATAGGAAAGGTTCTGATCTGGTGGAGTGAAGAAAACTGTGAAACATGTTGCGGGATGTAGGAGATACGAATCAGAAGACAATATTAACTTTGGATTTGTGGAAAACTGGAATACTAATATTGTATTTGTTTTATTTAGATAAAGTGGAAGAAAAGATTTTACGTCTTTCAAAGAGAACTGGCACTGTATGAGAAATCTTTAGATGTGATGATCGTAAGATCCACAAGGTGGCGGTAATGCAATGACATGAATGAACGACAGTCATAAAATCCCAAAGAAGAAGAAGAAGAAGACAAAGAAAATGGCGCATGGTCTGTTTGGTTGAATGTTCGACTGTTTCTCTAAACGAGTTTATCAACGAGCCGTTAACTGCTGCTGAAGAAACATTCACAGAGTTTAAAGAAATCATCGTCAAGTCGGAGGAAGAGATGGATGATCATCGCAGACTGCTGGATTTCTCCCGGAGGCCCCAGATAATCTTACAACCGAATAGGTAGGAACCACCAGCGTTTGGATGCAGGTTAAGGTCTAAATGTCTGCACCTTTCTGTATGAGGATCATTTAGTAAATGTTCTTTTCCCGTATAAATGTTTTGTTAACCGGTAAATGAACGCAGGAATCACAATTACGCTGTGAAAATGGCTTATTGATGTAGAAATAAAATGACCTTTTATGGCTTTTCCTCCTTTAACTAATCAAACTTACTTTTGAAAACAGGAGAAATGTGAACAATGCAGCGCAAGGTTAGTAAAGCAAACAGCATGAAACAATAATAGTGTGTTAGTAGCTGTAAAATGTAATAATTTGTAATAAATAAATTGTAGTGGCGATTGTTTGTCAAACCAAACACCTATAAAAGTTCAGTCAACAAGCCACTGCTGCCAGTGTTGGGTAAGTTTACTTTAAAAATGTAATCCGTTACAGTTACAAGTTACCTTGTTTAAAATGTAATTGTAGTGTAACTTTTTCAATTACTTTTAAAAAGTAATGTAACTAATTACTTTTGATTACTTTTTGATTACTTTGAGGTTTTAATGAGTATTGACCCATGTTCAACATTTAATTTTTGAGAACTGAGTGGGAACCTTAAAAGAGCACTAAGCTGAGAGGGAATTGCTGACAGGCAATCACAGGAGGTCCACAAGAAGAGATGCCAGCACCAGGCATGTAAGATTTTCTCAGACTCCTCTCATCGGGCCATACTCTTTCTGCTCCTCCCCCAGGCTCTACCATTTACGCAGTTTGCAGACTAACACAAGCAGGTTCAG